>NW_027195764.1:57500-137145 GCF_038502225.1 Cherax quadricarinatus
ACTCCAGAAAGACGGAGAGGTGGGGCACACCACCAAGTGCTGGACACAGTGCACACAACCGAGGAAGAAGTGAAGAGGCTTCTGAGTGAGCTAGATACCTCAAAGGCAATGGGGCCAGATAACATCTCCCCATGGGTATTGAGAGAGGGAGCAGAGGCGCTATGTGTACCCCTAACAACAATATTCAATACATCTATCGAAACAGGGAGATTGCCTGAGGCATGGAAGACAGCAAATGTAGTCCCAATCTTTAAAAAAGGAGACAGACATGAAGCATTAAACTACAGACCAGTGTCACTGACATGTATAGTATGCAAAATCATGGAGAAGATTATCAGGAGAAGAGTGGTGGAACACCTAGAAAGGAACGATCTCATCAACAGCAGCCAACATGGTTTCAGGGACGGGAAATCCTGTGTCACAAACCTACTGGAGTTCTATGACATGGTGACAGCAGTAAGACAAGAGAGAGAGGGGTGGGTGGATTGCATTTTCTTGGACTGCAAGAAGGCGTTTGACACAGTTCCACACAAGAGATTGGTGCAAAAACTGGAGGACCAAGCAGGGATAACAGGGAAGGCACTACAATGGATCAGGGAATACTTGTCAGGAAGACAGCAGCGAGTCATGGTACGTGGCGAGGTGTCAGAGTGGGCACCTGTGACCAGCGGGGTCCCGCAGGGGTCAGTCCTAGGACCAGTGCTGTTTCTGGTATTTGTGAACGACATGACGGAAGGAATAGACTCTGAGGTGTCCCTGTTTGCAGATGACGTGAAGTTGATGAGAAGAATTCACTCGATCGAAGACCAGGCAGAACTACAAAGGGATCTGGACAGGCTGCAGACCTGGTCCAGCAATTGGCTCCTGGAGTTCAATCCCACCAAGTGCAAAGTCATGAAGATTGGGGAAGGGCAAAGAAGACCGCAGACGGAGTACAGTCTAGGGGGCCAGAGACTACAAACCTCACTCAAGGAAAAAGATCTTGGGGTGAGTATAACACCAGGCACATCTCCTGAAGCGCACATCAACCAAATAACTGCTGCAGCATATGGGCGCCTAGCAAACCTCAGAACAGCATTCCGACATCTTAATAAGGAATCGTTCAGGACCCTGTACACCGTGTACGTTAGGCCCATATTGGAGTATGCGGCACCAGTTTGGAACCCACACCTAGCCAAGCACGTAAAGAAACTAGAGAAAGTGCAAAGGTTTGCAACAAGACTAGTCCCAGAGCTAAGAGGTATGTCCTACGAGGAGAGGTTAAGGGAAATCAACCTGACGACACTGGAGGACAGGAGAGATAGGGGGGACATGATAACGACATACAAAATACTGAGAGGAATTGACAAGGTGGACAAAGACAGGATGTTCCAGAGATTGGACACAGTAACAAGGGGACACAGTTGGAAGCTGAAGACACAGATGAATCACAGGGATGTTAGGAAGTATTTCTTCAGCCACAGAGTAGTCAGTAAGTGGAATAGTTTGGGAAGCGATGTAGTGGAGGCAGGATCCATACATAGCTTTAAGCAGAGGTATGATAAAGCTCACGGCTCAGGGAGAGTGACCTAGTAGCGATCAGTGAAGAGGCGGGGCCAGGAGCTCGGACTCGACCCCCGCAACCTCAACTAGGTGAGTACAACTAGGTGAGTACACACACACACACACACACACACACACACACCTCACTTTACTTTGAACACCTTCAAAACACTCTCATACATCATTTGAGACCACCTTTTCTCAATATCTCTTAAGAAATATTCTCTCATCCACAACCTTTATCATCTCACTACAGAACAACCCCAAGATTACTTCGAACACTCTCATAAATCATTTGAATACTCACATAAACACCTTTGAACATTTCCAAACAACACTGAAGCACTTCCAAAATATCATTTTGAATACTCCCAAATAAGATTTATCATCTCTAATTTATCTACACTTACATATTTCATTAAATTACAACTCATCCATCCACCTTACTACTCCCTCAGTCTCCAGACTTTACAACAACATTATCACAAAAACTAACTCATACACTTATGACATGAGACATTTTACCAAAACTAACACAAACACACCCACACACACCACACTTTACTTTGTACAACACCAAAAACAACATCAATTACCTTTGATTACTCCAAAAACATCATTTGAACACATTCAAAAACATCATCAAACTCCTTTTGAATACTCCCAAAACACCACTGATTACTACCAAAACAGCACCGAATACTGCCCAAACAACACTAAAAATCACCAGAAACTAAGATCAACACCACCAACTAACACCCATTTTATAGAAATCCCCTCAAATCACTATAACCAAGAAGATCCCACTCACCTCAAATCTGCTAAGATCGCAGAAAACACTCATTTTTATAAACATTCACACAAAAAATCACAATCACCAACTCCATACAATATCTAATACACTCCTCTCACTACCACCAACACATACCAGCACAGATAGGGATACCTCCCATGACATCACACTCCATCCTGCGTTTACTTGGCGATCAGCGACGTCACACCCCACTTTTACTTCATTTAACTTAACGAGAGGAAGTTACTTGTTTCAACCTGTTATATCTCCAATATCTAAGATCACCACAATCAAGACGTTTACCAAATTCTATAACCCCTCCACTAAGATCACACATTTTTGTACACATTCTCTTAAAACAACATCATAACGAAGATCACTAAAACTATCTATACTTTTACTAAGATCACATAACATTTTATCTTCTCTAACTCACCCACCAATTTACATTCTCATTCACACTTACACATTTCATTAACCGAAATTACATCTCATCCACCAAACTCCTCCCTCATTCTCCAGACTTTACAACATTAGCACAAAAAAAAAACTAACTCATACACTTATGACATGAGACAATACCATAACTAACACACTGACTAACTTTGAACCAACTCTGAACATCACCAAAACACCACTGATCATCTTCAAAAAATACTCTGCACATCATTTGAACACCTTCAAAAAAAACACCATCAAACACCTCCGAATACTCCCAAAACACTACTGATTACTACCAAATCACCACTGAATACTACCAAAACACCGTCAAAATCACCAGAATCTAAGTTTAGCATCACCAGCTAACATCCATTTTATAGAAATTCCCTCAAATCACTATAACCAAGAACTCCCTCCCCATGGGCGCAAAAAAAAAAAAAAAAAAGAAAAACTTGAACACAAACCTAATACGCAAACACTTAGTACATGATCACCATCAACTGAAAACATATCTTGTACACACATAAATCTAAGACAACCACCAACAACAATCACCCATGTTCACTTACCTCAAAAATCACTAATATCACAGAAAACACTCATTTTTTATAAACATTCACACAAAAAATCATATTTGACAATATCTAAGCGCACTCACCTCACTACCACCAACACACGATGTCACACCTCACAGCCCCGGCGAGGTCACCTCCAGTGACGTCACTGACCGCCGGTGGTTAGTCACACCCACACCTTGTTTCAACTGTTGTACCTTACATTATCTAAGAACACTATATCCAAGACGATTACCAGATTTTATGACCCCATCACTAATATCACAGAAAACACTCATTTTTATAATTATTCACACAAAAATCACGATCACCAATTCCATATCATGTTTACCATCATCTATCAACACTCATGACCAAGATCACCAAAAATCTAAGATCATGCATCTCAAAACTACTATGATCACTGAAAACACTTATTTTTAAACATTCGCACAAAAATAAGACATACACAAAAATACCACGACACTCCCACCAACATCTATAACATAACATGAGCACTATAACACATCACCATCACAAAAAAAAAAAATAATACACAGACACCCACAACTTATACATTTCAAACACAAATTTAAGACATGAGACATACACACCAAATCTAAGACATTCACCTCCAACTAAGACATACACACCTTAACTAAGACATACACCAAAACCTGTACTTGACATATTGCGGTATGAATATTCATACCGCATTTATCATTTCTCACCTATGCTACATATCACATTCCTCATCCACATCATCCCTGAAACATCCTTCCTTATTCATCCGTATATCACCTAGAGATGTTTTAACCCCGACGTCCCATCATGACGTAGGAGCCAGAGCAACCATCACCACTCCAACACCACCTACTACACTCTGGCTCCTAATGTCATGATGGGACGTCGGGGTTAAAACATCTCTAGGTGATATACGGATGAATAAGGAAGGATGTTTCAGGGATGATGTGGATGAGGAATGTGATATGTAGCATAGGTGAGAAATGATAAATGCGGTATGAATATTCATACCGCAATATGTCAAGTACAGGTTTTGGTGTATGTCTTAGTTAAGGTGTGTATGTCTTAGTTGGAGGTGAATGTCTTAGATTTGGTGTGTATGTCTCATGTCTTAAATTTGTGTTTGAAATGTATAAGTTGTGGGTGTCTGTGTATTATTTTTTTTTTGTGATGGTGATGTGTTATAGTGCTCATGTTATGTTATAGATGTTGGTGGGAGTGTCTTGGTATTTTTGTGTATGTCTTATTTTTGTGCGAATGTTTAAAAAATAAGTGTTTTCAGTGATCATAGTAGTTTTGAGATGCATGATCTTAGATTTTTGGTGATCTTGGTCATGAGTGTTGATAGATGATGGTAAACATGATATGGAATTGGTGATCGTGATTTTTGTGTGAATAATTATAAAAATGAGTGTTTTCTGTGATATTAGTGATGGGGTCATAAAATCTGGTAATCGTCTTGGATATAGTGTTCTTAGATAATGTAGGGTGTGATGTTACTAACCACCGGCGGTCAGTGACGTCACTGGAGGTGACCTCGCCGGGGCTGTGAGGTGTGACATCGTGTGTTGGTGGTAGTGAGGTGAGTGCGCTTAGATATTGTCAAATATGATTTTTTGTGTGAATGTTTATAAAAAATGAGTGTTTTCTGTGATATTAGTGATTTTTGAGGTAAGTGAACATGGGTGATTGTTGTTGGTGGTTGTCTTAGATTTATGTGTGTACAAGATATGTTTTCAGTTAATGGTGATCATGTACTAAGTGTTTGCGTATTAGGTTTGTGTTCAAGTTTTTCTTTTTTTTTTTGCGCCCATGGGGAGGGAGTTCTTGGTTATAATGATTTGAGGGAATTTCTATAAAATGGATGTTAGCTGGTGATGCTAAACTTAGATTCTGGTGATTTTGACGGTGTTTTGGTAGTAATCAGTGGTGATTTGGTAGTAATCAGTAGTGTTTTGGGAGTATTCGGAGGTGTTTGATGGTGTTTTTTTTTTAAGGTGTTCAAATGATGTGCAGAGTATTTTTTGAAGATGATCAGTGGTGTTTTGGTGATGTTCAGAGATGGTTCAAAGTTAGTCAGTGTGTTAGTTATGGTATTGGCTCATGTCATAAGTGTATGAGTTAGTTTTTTTTTTTTTTTGTGCTAATGTTGTAAAGTCTGGAGAATGAGGGAGGAGTTTGGTGGATGAGATGTAATTTCGGTTAATGAAATGTGTAAGTGTGAATGAGAATGTAAATTGGTGGGTGAGTTAGAGAAGATAAAATGTTATGTGATCTTAGTAAAAGTATAGATAGTTTTAGTGATCTTCGTTATGATGTTGTTTCAAGAGAATGTGTACAAAAATGTGTGATCTTAGTGGAGGGGTTATAGAATTTGGTAAACGTCTTGATTGTGGTGATCTTAGATATTGGAGATATAACAGGTTGAAACAAGTAACTTCCTCTCGTTAAGTTAAATGAAGTAAAAGTGGGGTGTGACGTCGCTGATCGCCAAGTAAACGCAGGATGGAGTGTGATGTCATGGGAGGTATCCCTATCTGTGCTGGTATGTGTTGGTGGTAGTGAGAGGAGTGTATTAGATATTGTATGGAGTTGGTGATTGTGATTTTTTGTGTGAATGTTTATAAAAATGAGTGTTTTCTGCGATCTTAGCAGATTTGAGGTGAGTGGGATCTTCTTGGTTATAGTGATTTGAGGGGATTTCTATAAAATGGGTGTTAGTTGGTGGTGTTGATCTTAGTTTCTGGTGATTTTTAGTGTTGTTTGGGCAGTATTCGGTGCTGTTTTGGTAGTAATCAGTGGTGTTTTGGGAGTATTCAAAAGGAGTTTGATGATGTTTTTGAATGTGTTCAAATGATGTTTTTGGAGTAATCAAAGGTAATTGATGTTGTTTTTGGTGTTGTACAAAGTAAAGTGTGGTGTGTGTGGGTGTGTTTGTGTTAGTTTTGGTAAAATGTCTCATGTCATAAGTGTATGAGTTAGTTTTTGTGATAATGTTGTTGTAAAGTCTGGAGACTGAGGGAGTAGTAAGGTGGATGGATGAGTTGTAATTTAATGAAATATGTAAGTGTAGATAAATTAGAGATGATAAATCTTATTTGGGAGTAATCAAAATGATATTTTGGAAGTGCTTCAGTGTTGTTTGGAAATGATCAAAGGTGTTTATGTGAGTATTCAAATGATTTATGAGAGTGTTCGAAGTAATCTTGGGGTTGTTCTGTAGTGAGATGATAAAGGTTGTGGATGAGAAAAGGTGGTCTCAAATGATGTATCAGAGAAGGTGTTTTGAAGGTGTTGTGTGTGTGTGTGTTTGTGTGTGTGTGTGTGTGTGTGTGTGTGTGTGTGTGTGTGTGTGTGTGTGTGTGTGTGTGTGTGTGTGTGTGTGTGTGTGTGTGTGTGTGTGTGTGTGTGTGTGTGTTAAGTGGTCATAGAGTTTTGTGAATATCTTGGATACAGTGATTTTAGTGGATTTGAGATGGGTGATGAGATGCATTTGTGGATGTGAAATGTGATTTTTGTGTGTGTTCAGAAGAGGTGTGTTGGGAGATGGGTGAGTGGATGTGAAGAAATGTGGGTGAGATGGAGAGGGTATGGGGAGGGTTGTATTAGAAATTTAATGAAATATGGGGGGATTTTACTGAAAATAAAGGTAATGTGTGAATATTTTAAAAAGAAATTATAGAATTGAAAAGTTATGATATATTGGAAAAGAATGGAGGGTGTTGAAACATGTCTCAGTAGTTGGGTAGTGAGATTAGTTGTTGTGAGTATAATATCAATTTATGTGGATACAAGGAGATCGGTATGGAGAGGATTATATTAGAATTTTAGTAATTTTAGTAATTTTAGTAATGTATTACATTTAAGATTCAATAAAAAGAAGGGGGAAAAATTTGTATCGAATAAATTGTGAATAAATTGGTAGGTGATGAGGGTTGTGGGTATTGTTGTCGAACTAGAGGTGCTGAAAAAGATGTTATAAGTGGGTTGTTGTTGTTACTTTTTCTGATGAAATTAGTTAAAACGAGAAAAAATTGTGGGTTGTGGGTGTTGTGGGTATTGTTGTCGAACTAGAGATGTTGTGGTTATAAGTTGTGGGTTGTTGTTGTGACTTTTTGTGGGTGTTGTGGGTTGTGGGTGTTGATGTCGAACTAGAGATCCCGAAAAGATGTTATAAGTGGTTGTTGTTGTGACTTTTTCTGATGAAATTAGTTAAAACGAGAAAAAAATTGTGGGTTGTGGGTGTTGTGGGTTGTGGGTGTTGTGGGTTGTGGGTGTTGTTGTCGAACTAGAGATACCGAAAAAAATTGTGGGTTGTTTTTGTGGGTGTTGTGGGTTGTGGGTGTTGTGGGTTGTGGGTGTTGAAATGGGTTGCGGGTGTTGTGGGTTGTGGGTGTTGTTGTCGAACTAGAGATACCGAAAAGATGTTATAAGTGGGTTGTTGTTGTTGTGACTTTTTCTGTTGTGGGTTGTGGGTGTTTTGGGTTGTGGGTGTTGTGGGTTGTGGGTGTTGTTGTCGAACTAGAAATACCGAAAAGACGTTATAAGTGGGTTGTTGTTGTGGGTGATGTGGGTTGTGGGTGTTGTGGGTTGTGGGTGTTTTGGGTTGTGGGTGTTGTGGGTTGTGGGTGTTGTTGTCGAACTAGAGATACCGAAAAGATGTTATAAGTGGGTTGTTGTTGTGACTTTTTCTGATGAAATTAGTTAAAACGAGAAAAAATTGTGGGTTGTGGGGTGTTGTGGGATGTGGGTGTTGTGGGTGTTGAGGGTTGTGGGTGTTGTTGTCGAACTAGAGATGCTGAAAAAGTGATTATAAGTGGGTTGTTGTGACTTTCTGATGAAATTAGATAAAACGAGAAAAAATTGTGGGGTGTGGGTGATGTGGGTTGTGGGGGTTGTGGGATGTGGGTGTTGTTGTCGAACTAGAGATACCGAAAAAGTGGTTATAAGTTGTGGGTAGTTGTTGTGGGGGTGTGGGTGATGTGGGATGTGGGTGTTGTGGGATGTGGGTGTTGTGGGTTGTGGGTGTTGTTGTCGAACTAGAGATGCTGAAAAGTGGTTATAAGTTGTGGGTTGTTGTGACTTTCTGATGAAATTAGATAAAACGAGAAAAAATTGTGGGGTGTGGGTGATGTGGGTTGTGGGTATTGTTGTGACTTTTTCTGATGAAATTAGTTAAAACGAGAAAAAATTGTGGGTTGTGGGTGTTGTGGGTTGTGGGTGTTGTTGCCGAACTAGAGATACCGAAAAAGAGATGTTATAAGTGGGTTGTTGTTGTGGGTGTTGTGGGTTGTGAGTGTTCGTGTGTGTTTGGATTGTGTTCATGTTTTTTGCACTCATGTTATATCTTAGTTGGAGGTGAGTGGGATCGTCTTGGTTATAGTGATTTGAGAGGATTTGTGTGAAAATGGGTGTTAGTCTGTGATGTTGATCTTAGTTTATGGTGATTTTGGTGGTGTTTTGACTGTATTCAGTGGTGTTTTAGTAGTATTCAATGGTGTATTTGGGAGTACTCAAAATGTTGTCTTGGAAGTGTTTCAGTGTTGTTTGGAAATGTTCAAAGGTATTTTTGTGAGTATTCAAATGATTTATGAGAGTGTTTTGAAGGTGTTCAAAGTAAAGTGAGGTGTGTGTGCGTATTAACTTCGTAATATGTAAAATTGTGACTAGTGAATTAATCGAAAAGTGGTTATAAGTGTTGTGGTGACTTTTTCTGATGAAATAGTTAAAACGAGAAAAATTGGGGGTTATGAGTGAAAATTGTGAGGTGTTGGTGGGAGTGTGAGGGTTCGGGAGGGTGGGGAGAAGGAGAGAGAGAAGGTTACTTCGTGGGGAGTGACCTGAGATGAAATAGTTAAAACGAGAAAAATGTCTAGACTTGTGTTGTATTTTGTAAAGAAATTGTGGATTGATGTGGGTATTAACGAAAAAATGTGAAATTATTTGGGTTATCCTGGGTTAAGAGTGAAAATGTTTTCCCTATGTTGTATATGAAATGTGTAATACTGAGATGGGGAAGTCGACAAGATTCAGCCTGTGTGTGTGGGGTCATCATGTGACGTCACTGACATAGGGGGAAGTCGACAAGATTCAGCCTGTATGTGTGAGGTCATCACGTGACGTCACTGACCGCCGAGTAAACACAGGTGGGGTGACGTCACACTTGTTTAGACCTGTAGTAAGAGAAAGTACCATGCCCCATAGGAGGAGTTCATTTGAATGCTTACCCTGAGAGGGGGGAATCCAAAAACTTGATCCGAGGAGATGGAGTCTTTGTATTATCGAGAAAAACTTTGATCCAAGGAGATGGAGTCTTTGTATTATCGAGAAAAAACTTGATCCAAGATGGAGGAGAAATACTTGGGATGGGGGTAAAAGTGGGAGAGGGAACCTTAAAAACTTGATCCGAGGAGATGGAGTCTTGGTATTGTTGATATCGAGAAAAACTTGATCCGAGGAGATGGAGGAGAAATTTTGGGGGTGGAAGGAGGGGTACCCAAAAACTTGATCCAAGGAGATGGAGTCTTGGTATTGTTGATATCGAGAAAAAACTTTGATCCAAGGAGATGGAGTCTTTGTATTATCGAGAAAAACTTGATCCAAGGAGATGGAGACTTTGATTTCGAGAAAAATTTGATCCGAGGAATTGGAGCAGGGAATTTGGGATGCAAGTGGGAGTCCATTTTGAATGCTTATACCCAGAGGGGGGAATCCAAAAAAAACTTGATCCGAGGAGATGGAGTCTTTGTATTATCGAGAAAACCTTGATCCAAGGAGATGGAGGAGAAATTTTGGGGGTGGAAGGAGGGGTACCCAAAAACTTGATCCAAGGAGATGGAGGAGAAATTTTGGGATGGGGGGTGAAAGTGGGAGTCCATTTTGAATGCTTACCCCCAGAGGGGGGAATCCAAAAAACTTGATCCGAGGAGATCATAAGAAAATGAAATTCGAAAAAAATTGGGATGGGGGTGAAAGTGGGAGGGGGAACCTCAAAAATTTGATCCGAGGAGATGGAGAGCACAAGAAAATGAAATTCAAAAAAAAATTGGGATGGGGGTGAAAGTGGGGAGAGGGGGAACCTCAAAAATTTGATCCAAGGAGAGCACAAGAAAATGAAATTCAAAAAAAAAATTGAAAAAAATTGGAAAAAAATTCGGGGAGTGGGGGCGATCCGGACGACGCTGCAGAAGGCGGAGCAGAAGGCGCGGGCGGGCGCGAGGGGCGGGCGTGGGGCGGGGTGCGGGGCGCAGGGCAGGGCATGCGGGCGCGGGTGAGGGTCGTGGGGGGGGCATGGGTGGGGGGTTGAGGGTGAGGTGGTCTCGAGGGCGAGGTGGTCTCGAGGGCGAGGTGGTCTCGAGGGCGAGGTGGTCTCGAGGGTGAGGTGGTCTCGAGGGCGAGGTGGTCTCGAGGGTGAGGTCAAGGTCATTAGCATATAGGTGTGAAAAGGAGCCACTCAGGAATGAGCCAATCTGTAGAAGGCCTTTTCAGGAGGAGCCATACTGTGGGAGCCATACTGTGGGGACCGCTGTGTAGAAGGGACCGCTGAGCCGCCTTCATAACTACTTATATATTTATATATATATATATATATATATATATATATATATATATATATATATATATATATATATATATATATATATATATATATATATATATATATATATATATATATATCCAGTGCCAGTATACAAGATAAGATCTATTACTTAACATTACGTATGATTTTTATGATCAGTAGTTTAAAATATATCAAAGGTTCTAATAGGTGTATAATCGAAGGCAAAAATGTTATAGGCCTACAGTTTTCACTGGCACAATTGCGACAGACACGCATTTGTTATAGGTAAACAATTGTAACAATCATTCAAATGTTATTTGCATATAAAGTGAAGACACATAGTGGTAGATTTTGCTGCTTTAACATAGGATAACTTAAAATTGGTATTTTCGTTAAACCTGATTTCCACCATTTACCCAGGCATTATATGAGTCAAGGTTTACGTATGAATATAACAATAACTAAGGAAATCGCAGCCCAGACAGCGGTCTGAGCGGACGTTTGGTCAGGTGCTCGTCTAACCTTCACGTGTGTGATGTGGCCGAGTAGCATGATGGCTACAAGATTAAGACAGCATGTAAATACTGTCGGTGTTGAGTTGATGAAGGGAAGTGTCCAATGTGATGCTGCCTGCCGCTATAAATGGCACATACGGGACTGAGGACGAAGAACTATACAGGGTAGCCTTGAATGAGGCCACTCGCTTATTCGTCAAGTTGTGGAGAAATTTAAGGGCGTCGTGATGGAGGTTACGGAAAAGGTCAAAGTACGCCTGGTCGATGTATCCAAGAGATACACTTCGGACAAGGTTCGCAGTGTGCTTTTCGAGGTGGACGAGGGTGACTTGAGTACAGTATTCTCCAGACATGTTATGATTCATGTGGCTCAACAGGGAACATGAGGTACTGAGGTGTATACTGGTTTACCTGAGGATACAAAAAAAAAAAAAAAAAAAAAAAAAAAAAAAAAAAAAAAAAAAAAAAAAAAAAAAAAAAAAAAAAAAAAGTTAAATGCCCTGTTCCATCCTTCGTTGTCCTGCCGAACTTCTGTTCTCAGGTGATAGTAATCTATTCTTGATAGAGATGCACGTGCAAGATAAGAAGCAACAAAGTGGGCCCAGGCCATCTACATAGGAGAATGAGCAAGCTTCCAGGCCATGGGGCATGCATCGCTCCCATGAGTGACGAAGGGAAGAATAATGTAGTGGTGGACGTGGAGACCATAGACTTGAAGGCTGCTGAACAGGGTGACGAGTTAGGGAAAGCGTTGTTGCAAATTTTTCCCTCCCAGGGGAGAGTCCTCAGTGATTGAGGAGGGCCGGGGGCTCGAGTGTGTGAAGTGACTGTAGCGAATCCACGGGAACTTCCATCACACCTGTGCTGATTGCAGAGTTTGAGAGGCTCAGTGAAGCGGATATTGAAGTGGAGTTGTATCAGGCGGCCTCGATCGAAATTTCTGAAGTGGAGGAACTGAGCACCTGGTAACAGGCAGCAGCAACGGATTTTGATCATGTATTAACCTCGGCGCAAAGGAAGTCTCGTAAGAAGTAGAGATGACCAGAGATACAGAAAGTGTGAGGGGTTAAGCCCATTAGTGTCAAAGGGCTCAAATCAGTGGGGCCTTTGACCACCTGCGGCTAAGGTATTAAGGGTTATGCTAACAAGACAATGAGTCGAGAGTGATTGAAAGTAACCCACTTCTTACTAGGCCACCGATTAATGACTCTCGATGTTAATGGGCTATGTGTGGCGGCAAAAGGAAAATTGGCAAGTTCGCTTTGCAGATATAAGGCTGATGTATATCCTTAAGGATATACGAGATCTGGAGATCCAAGGTTAAGTGGTATACGCATTGTACGTTTAAAAGATGGTGTGGCCCGTATATCATCATAGTGAAAATGGTGGAAATGGTCACATTATACGTGTCTCTGCAGAGTGGCAGCATTGCCCTGTTTCTCACGCATGTGTGTATGCTCCAGCGGATGGCTATGTGAGGGTTAAAAATAATTTTAGAGTGCAGGATTTTGTATTTTTTCTTAGGACACTGCCGACATTAGCCTTTGTAGAGCAGACTGAATTTTATTTTTCATTAACACATCGGCCGTTTCCCATCAAGGCAGTGTGGCCCGAAAAGGAAAAACTTTCATCATCTTTCACTCCATCACTCTCTTGCCAGACTCATGCCTACACTACAGTTATAAAACTGCAACATTAACACCTCTCCTTCAGAGTGCTGGCACTGTACTTCCCATCTACAGGACTCAAATCCGGCCTGCCGGTTTTCCAGAATCCCATCATAAATGTTACCTTTACACTCCAACAGCAGGTCAAGCCCTAAAAACCATTTGTCTCCATTCGCTCCATTCTAACACGCTCACGCACGCTTGCTGGAAGTCCAAGCCCCTCGAACACAAAGTCTCCTTTACCCCCTCCCTCCAACCTTTCCTAGGCCGACCCCTACACGCCTTTCCTCCACTACAGATTTGTACGCTCTCGAAGTCTTTATATTTCCTTCCAGTCTCTCTACATGTCCATACCACCTCAATAACCCATCCTCAGCCCTCTGGATAATAGTTTTGGTAACCCCACACTTCCTCCTAATCTCCAAACTACAGATTTTCTGCATTATATTCACACCACACATTGCCCTCAGACATGACATCTCCACTGCCTCCAGCCTTCTCCTTGTTGTAACATTCACAACCCATGCCTCACATCCATACAAGAGCATTGGTAAAACTATACTCTCGAACATTCTCTTCTCTGCTTTCATGGATAAAGTTGTTTGTCTCCACAGACTCCTCAGTGCACCAATCACCTATTTCCCCTCGTTCCCTCCCAAATTTCTGAACATATTCACCTCCTCCATACTCTCTCCCTCCAATCTGATATCCAATCTTCCGTTAACTAATTTTTTAGTTATCCTCATCACCTTACTCTTTCCTATATTCACTTTTAACTTCATTCTTTTACATACCCTACCAAACTCATCACCCAGCCTCTGCAACTTCAACTTGCCTAACCCTTGGGCATGACCTACTTCCACATTGGACAAATGTGATACCGCCTGCGACTGCTGCACCTTTTCTGCCTACAGTATATAAGCCACTCCTTCGCACATATGCTGTATTTAGCAAAGAACACCTGTGACAACTCCCACTTTGAGTTAGATTCTTTATCTTTTACCCCCACACCTCTTGCCAACACCCGAGCATTCACTTCTCTTACTACCCATCTATAAATATATTGAACAACCACGGTGACAACACACATCCCTGTCTAAGGCCTACTTTTGCTGGGAAATAATCCCGCTCTTGCCTACATACTCTAACCTGAGCCTCACTGTCTTCGTTAAAACTTTTCACCGCTTTCAATAACCTACCTCCTATTCCATACATTTGTAACACATGCCACATTGCCCCCCTCCCTATCCGTCGTATCAAATGCCTTTTCCAAATCTATAAATGCCACAAAAACCTCTTTACCTTTATCTTAATACTCTCTTCCAAACATTTATTAAATAAAAACACTAACCACTCCAAAACTATATCCCCACCTGCTTTTAACATCTCTATTTTTATCTCATCAATCCCAGCTGCTTTACCCATTTTCAGTCTACTCACTGCCCCACACACTTCCCCCACACTCACAACTGCTTCTTCCTCACTCCTATACTCCTACAAGATGTTATTCCTCCTTGCCCTATACACGAAATCACAGCTTCCCTATCTTCATCAACATTTAACAATTCCTCAAAATATTCCATCCATCTTCCCAATACCTCTAACTCTCCATTTAATAACTCTCCTCTACTATTTTTAAGTAACAAATCTATTCTTTCCCTAGGCTTTCTCAAGTTATTATTCTCACTCCAAAACTTTTTCTTGTTTTCAACAAAATTTGTTGATAGCATCTCACCCACTCTCTTATTTGCTCTCTTTTTACATTGCTTTACCACTATTTTAACTTCTCATTTTCTCTCCATATACTCCTCCTTCCTTGCATCATTTCTAACTTTTTCTCTCTCTCTTTACATCATCATACTACCAATCACTCTTCTTCCCTCCTGCACCCACTTTCCAGTAACCACAAACTTCTACTGAACACTCTAACACTATATTCTTAAACTTACCCCATACATCTTCTATCCCATTGCCTGTATTCTCACCAGCCCATCTGTTCTCACACATTGGTTATATCTTACCTTAACTGCCTCCTCCTTTAATTTATAAACCTTCACTTCTCTTTTACATGCTGCTTCCATTTTCCTTGTATCCCATCTACCTTTTACTCTCACTGTAACTACATCTAAAATGTGATCTGATATATCTATGGCCCCTCTATAACATGTACATCCTAAAGTCTACCCAACAATCTTTTATCTACCAATACATAGTCCAACAAACTACTGTCATTTCACCCTACATCATATCTTTCTTAAAATATGTGTTACCTATAACAAATCCCCCTTTCTATACAAAGTTCAATCAAATGCTCCCCATTATCATTTACACCTGTGTTACACCCATTATCATTTACAAATGTGTTTCGGAATATGGATGTAACCCCAAGTGGGGCGTTGCATTATTCCCGGTTTTGAGCGAGTTGTTACTTCATGTGCACTTGCAGGATGTACGTTGAATGTCAGAGGTGGTACCAGCCCTCACATCATTTGTGAGGAGAGATTATGAGGCCAGACTGAATAGAATTAATGTTAAACGATCTGTAACAGTAATACAACCCAGGAGTCCAAAGGCCTGTTATCCTGGGTGTAAAGGGAGCAAAATAAACACAGCAGAAAAACTTTTGACTTATATTATCCTTCACAAAGTAAGAGCAGAATTATGTACACTATGTACAACAATAGGTATTAGTGCACTCCACGGTAAGCAAGGCAGAATAGAAGCCATTAGAGAGCAGACTGTGCTTCAACCAGCTCTAGAATGGGAATGACAAGGGCAGACAGGTGTGTGGTGCCCATAACACCTATGCGATTGTCAAAACCATCTTCTCATTGGCTGGAACCTGGGTACTGATCGAACGATGGGGCCCCATCGTCAACCCTTAGCACCTGGTTGTCTGGTTGGGGGAGATAGCCTTTCAATGAGGGTGTGTACATGCGCCGAATAAAGGTTACGTACTCTTTGCATGCCACAAACAGTAAGTTCCATACTCCCCGTGACAACTACATTTTGAGATCATCAGGCAGTACTGACTAAGGCAAGATGGGATTCGTTGGCGGTGCAACACAGAAGTTACTGGAAATTGAATACTAGGGTTTTAGGAGACGAGTAAGCTGTAGTGGGTTTTCAGGGATGGTGGGAGGTACACAAGTATCATGAGAATGATGAGGGGCTGGTGTGTTGGTGGGACGAGGTGGCGAAACCGGTGATCCATTAGTTTTATTTAAGAGAAGGTAGGAGGATAAATAATATGAAACATGGGTTATTGAATTTATATGGGGATAGACTGCGTTAAAGTCATGGGAAATGGGCGGTTTAGGGGGTTGTATAGTATGAAGCAAATAGAAGGCTTGAAGGTTTTAATCAAGGGCTTGCATAATGAGCGGTATGATGCAGTGCATTTACAGGCGGAGGTGGAGATGTTATTGGGAGACAAAGTTTCTGCGTGTGTGTTAGGTGTATAGCAGCAGCGGAAGCAGGCGAATTGTAATGTGATGCACTGTAATGTGGAAGGCTTCAGGAAAGGGCAAGTATGGCAAACCACTGATACGATGGGTACTTTTGTGTACAGGTGGTATACTAAATATTGGGAGAAGAGGGTGATGGAGGGAAGGGCTGAGTTAGGATTGAGTTAGGAGCAAATATTGAAGTGGAGAAAATCAGTAGGGCAATGGCTGCAGTGGGTAAGGGTAAATCACCGGAGCTTGATGGAATACTAGTGGAATTTTGTCAAGCATTGGAGTTACTGAGAAGGGGATTTGGTATGTTTCATGAATACGATGAAAGAACTGGGAAGGCTGGACTCTGTTAAGTGGAGGGCAGTCGTTGTAATTGATCCAAAGGGTAAGAAGCAGATAGGAATGTGATTATCGTTCAAATTCCCTCTTGTGTGACGACTGTAAAATCTTTGCTACGGTGTTGGGAAATGGACTAAAGTGTGTCGTGGGTCTCGTTGTCACACCAGGTCAGTATGGTATTCTAGGAAGATCCGTATTTCCAGGCCATTCTATTAATAATAATGCAGGAAGGGTGCACATGATTCTGTGGAAGGCGACACTTTGCATATTATTCTACTTAAACAGGGGTTTGGGGAAGAAATTATCATGTGGGTGGATGCATTGTATCGTGGAGCTACGGCTAAAGTACAAGCGAATGGTAGATTAGTTGTAGTTATGCCCATGTACGGAGGATTTAGATTTGGCCTCTGAAATGATTAATTTATAGTGCACCCCATATCCATCCTGTGGACGGTAGCGCAAGAGCATAAGGATACACAAAAGGCCCAGGAACTAGGCCCCATAAGTGTTAACAGGAGTACATCTGGATTTATGTATACAGTTCACTTATATGTCACAAGCAAATTTTGTGTGTGTGTGTGTGTGTGTGTGTGTGTGTGTGTGTGTGTGTGTGTGTGTGTGTGTGTGTGTGTGTGTGTGTGTGTGTGTGTGTGTGTGCGTGCGTGTGTGCGTGTGTGTGTGTTACATATGTTGCAGGTGTATGATATAGGAGGTAGATTACTGAAAGCAGTGAAGAGTTTTTACGAGGATAGTGAGGCTCAGGTCGGGGGTAAAAGCCCCCGCGGCCCGGCCTGAGACCAGGCCTCATGGTGGATCAGGGTATGATCAACCAGGTTGTTACTGCTGGCCGCATGCAAGCTGACGTACGAACCACAGCCCGGTTGGTCAGGTACTGACTTTAGGAATATTGAGATAGTATAGTAACCTATGTGACATGTCAAGGCATCTTGTTAATGAAAATAAGATACCAGATTAATATTATCTGGTATCTTATTTTCATTAATAAGATAACTTGACATGTCACATAGGTTACTATGCTATCTCAATATTCCCCAATAAGTGGACAATTAAGCACATAGTGTTCAAGATAGTGACCATAGGGCTGGCCACATACTTTGCATTTGGATCATCATCTGTGTGTCTGCCAAACTGCCAGAAGGACTTGTAACCAAGTCTAAACTTGGCTACTACAGCATCAGTCAGTCTGTTCACATTAAGGCAGGGTTGCTCATTATCTCAGATGTTTCTCGCATGTGTGCAGGACCCATTCCATAGGCTGGTGAGTGATAAGATGTTTAACGGGGCGATGAGAGTGGGATGGAGAGTTTTTCCTGCCATGTTTAGCTATGTCGATGATATAACGTTATTGCTGGAGGAGCACAAGATCCTTCAGTACTAGAAGAGTGGTAGGGAGGTTTTTCAAGACATCAGGGATGATTGTGAATGTTGAAAACTCTTAAATCTTGTGCTATTTTGTACACAAGCGATAGACAGGTGGCGAGAGAAGAAAATTCTTAGAGGATACAGTGTACCATTTTAAATCGACTACTATGAGTCCAGCCTTATCACGTAACGTTAACTACTGTGAATGCTTTTACCCTATAGTAGGGCTTGTTATGTTGCTAATGTTTATTCCTTAAGATGTGGTGCGTAGGATCCAAGGTAGGATTTTCCAACTTTTTTTTTTTAATTGTCGTCCATGTGTTAATGGTTGAGAAGGGAAACAGTTACATTGCCGGTGAAATGGAAAGAGTTATGTTTATGTGTGTGTATGTTGTTAGGTAAGACACATATGCAACAGTTAGGTATCTTTATTATGAAACGTTTCGCCTACACAGTAGGCTTCTACAGTCAAGTACAGAAAAGTTGATAGAAGCAGAAGATATTGAAGACGATGTAATCAGTCCATCACCCTTAAAGTTTTGAGGTGGTCAGTCCCTCAGTCTGGAGAAGAGCATTGTTCCATAGTATGAAACAATATGTGTGTGTATGTATGCAGGGTAGTAATGCATGCTGGGCCCTGTCAGGATAGTGTGTATGGTGTGTTATATAATATTGTCAGGAGAATAGATTTTGGAAATAGTTTGCGGTTGTTGAGGGTGATTATGTCGGCGGGGAACCCCGAAAAGATTAAGTTTAGAATTCTGTATGACGTTTTGACCGGGGATATAAGTGCTATAGTGGTGTCGTTGTACCCTCTGTATGACTGAAAGCGCATTTGTGATGGGGGTAGAAGGGGGTCGTCAGGGTGCGCATCCCCCCGACGGAACGTGAAGTTATGTATAAGTTTTTGCACGACATTTTTCTGGCTAGAGCTCTAATGTATCTGAAAATTGTAGTGGATAATTCGTGTAGCTTCTGTATTCTATGTGATATACTTCTGCAGGTGTTATGAAAGGTTCCGGACATGGCTGGCTAGAATGTTAATTTTAGTAATGAAAAGTAGGAAGGTGTCAGTGTCAAGGGTGCTGAGCTTGAACATACGAGGGTTAACTGATGTCACAGCGAGAGCTGCGGCGTATGTAGTTGTTGACTATATTCACACGATGTGGGTGTGGGTCGTATGACGGTGGAGGATTTGGATATCAAGAGTGGTTGTTTGGGGACAAAGTTTTGTAGGACCATGAACAGGAGTAAGTCTTTGTATGTTAGAACACTTGGGTAGTTTTCCGATAGGGTATTTAAGAATTAGTGTAGTGGGATTGTTGGCATTTTGACCAAGGTGGAGCGTGTACCTGGGAGATACCGGGCTCCTGCAGAAGGACCGGGGGTGTCTGGGTCTTAGTAAGGGTTGTGTGCTTTAGTGAATAAGTGGGAGGGAGGGAGAACTTGTGCAGAATGTTCGTGAGATGAGTGTGATGCGCTTCATTAACTTTTCTTTAGCTTGTAATAGGGTCTTGGCCCTGGAATATATGTATTTGAATATATGTGTATGTGTATTTGTAAAGTACAGTATGGATATATATATATATATATATATATATATATATATATATATATATATATATATGTGTGTATCTATATATATATATATATATATACATACACACATATATATATATATATATATATATATATATATATATATATATATATATATATACTATATATATATGGAGTGGTTGGTGCAATTATTTAATAAATGTATGGAAGAGGGTAAGGTACCTAGGGATTGGCAGAGAGCATGCATAGTTCCTTTGTATAAAGGCAAAGGGGATAAAAGAGAGTGCAAAAATTATAGGGGGATAAGTCTGTTGAGTATACCTGGCAAAGTGTATGGTAGAGTTATTATTGAAAGAATTAAGAGTAAGACGGAGAATAGGATAGCAGATGAACAAGGAGGCTTTAGGAAAGGTAGGGGGTGTGTGGACCAGGTGTTTGCAGTGAAACATATAAGTGAACAGAATTTAGATAAGGCTAAAGAGGTCTTTGTGGCATTTATGGATTTGGAAAAGGCGTATGACAGGGTGGATAGGGGGGCAATGTGGCAGATGTTGCAGGTGTATGGTGAAGGAGGTAGGTTACTGAAAGCAGTGAAGAGTTTTTACGAGGATAGTGAGGCTCAAGTTAGAGTATGTAGGAAAGAGGGAAAGTATTTCCCAGTAAAAGTAGGCCTTAGACAAGGATGTGTGATGTCACCGTGGTTGTTTAATATATTTATAAATGGGGTTGTAAGAGAAGTAAATGCGAGGGTCTTGGCAAGAGGCGTGGAGTTAAAAGATAAAGAATCACACATAAAGTGGGAGTTGTCACAGTTGCTCTTTGCTGATGACACTGTGCTCTTGGGAGATTCTGAAGAGAAGTTGCAGAGATTGGTGGATGAATTTGGTAGGGTGTGCAAAAGAAGAAAATTGAAAGTGAATACAGGAAAGAGTAAGGTTATGAGGATAAGAAAAAGATTAGGTGATGAAAAATTGGATATCAGATTGGAGGGAGAGAGTATTGAGGAGGTGAATGTATTCAGATATTTGGTAGTGGACGTGTCAGCGGATGGGTCTATGAAAGATGAGGTGAATCATAGAATTGATGAGGGGAAAAGGGTGAGTGGTGCACTTAGGAGTCTGTGGAGACAAAGAACTTTGTCCTTGGAGGCAAAGAGGGGAATGTATGAGAGTATAGTTTTACCAACGCTCTTATATGGGTGTGAAGCATGGGTGATGAATGTTGCAGCGAGGAGAAGGCTGGAGGCAGTGGAGATGTCATGTCTGAGAGCAATGTGTGGTGTGAATATAATGCAGAGAATTCGTAGTTTGGAAGTTAGGAGGAGGTGCAGGATTACCAAAACTGTTGTCCAGAGGGCTAAGGAAGGGTTGTTGAGGTGGTTCGGACATGTGGAGAGAATGGAGCGAAACAGAATAATTTCAAGAGTGTATCAGTCTGTAGTGGAAGGAAGGCGGGGTAGGGGTCGGCCTAGAAAAGGTTGGAGGGAGGGGGTAAAGGAGGTTTTGTGTGCGAGGGGCTTGGACTTCCAGCAGGCATGCGTGAGCGTGTTTGATAGGAGTGAATGGAGACAAATGGTTTTTAATACTTGACGTGCTGTTGGAGTGCGAGCAAAGTAACATTTATGAAGGGGTTCAGGGAAACCGGCAGGCCGGACTTGAGTCCTGGAGATGGGAAGTACAGTGCCTGCACTCTGAAGGAGGGGTGTTAATGTTGCAGTTTAAAAACTGTAGTGTAAAGCACCCTTCTGGCAAGACAGTGATGGAGTGAATGATGGTGAAAGTCTTTCTTTTTCGGGCCACCCTGCCTTGGTGGGAATCGGCCAGTGTGATAATAAAAATAATAATAAATATATATATATATATATATATATATATATATATATATATATATATATATATATATATATATATATATATATATATATATATATATATATATATATATATATATATATATATATATATATATATATATATATATATATATATATATATATATATATATATATATATATATATATATATATATATGTATATATATATATATATGTATATATATATATATAAATATATATATATATATATATATGTCGTGCCGAATAGGCAGAACTTGCTATCTTGGCTTAAATAGCAACGCTCATCTTGCCATATAGGGCAAGTGAAAATTTGTGTATGCAATAATTTCGCCAAAATCATTCTGAACCTAACGAAAAAAATATATTTCACTGTGTTTGTTTAGTATTAAATTATTGTAAATAAATCTAAAATATATTTAGTTGGGTTAGGCTAAAATAAATTGTTTTTGTTATAATAAGGTTAGGTAAGTTTTCTAAGTTCCTTTTGGTGCAAAATTATAAATTTTTACACCAACATTAATGAAAAAAATATATCTTTAAACGTATAAGAGAAAATTTTAGAAAAGACTTAATTTTAAATGAGTTCTTGCTAATTGACCAGTTTTACATATTCGGCACGACATATATATATATATATATATATATATATATATATATATATATATATATATATATATATATATATATATATATATATATATATATATATATATATATATATATATATATATATATATATATATATATATATATATATATATATATATATATATTTATATATATATATATATATATATATATATATATATATATATATATATATATATATATATATATATATATATATATATATATATACATATATATATATATATATATATATATATATATATATATATATATATATATATATATATATATATATATATATACATATATATATATATATATATATATATATATATATATATATATATATATATATATATATATATATATATATATACATATATATTTTTTTTTTATTTATTATCACACCGGCCGATTCCCACCAAGGCAGGGTGGCCCGAAAAAGAAAAACTTTCACCATCATTCACTCCATCACTGTCTTGCCAGAAGGGTGCTTTACACTACAGTTTTTAAATTGCAACATTAACACCCCTCCTTCAGAGTGCAGGCACTGTACTTCCCATCTCCAGGACTCAAGTCCGGCCTGCCGGTTTCCCTGAATCCCTTCATAAATGTTACTTTGCTCACACTCCAACAGCACGTCAAGTATTAAAAACCATTTGTCTCCATTCACTCCTATCAAACACGCTCACGCATGCCTGCTGGAAGTCCAAGCCCCTCGCACACAAAACCTCCTTTACCCCCTTCCTCCAACCCTTCCTAGGCCGACCCCTACCCCGCCTTCCTTCCACTACAGACTGATACACTCTTGAAGTCATTCTGTTTCGCTCCATTCTCTCTACATGTCCGAACCACCTCAACAACCCTTCCTCAGCCCTCTGGACAACAGTTTTGGTAATCCCGCACCTCCTCCTAACTTCCAAACTACGAATTCTCTGCATTATATTCACACCACACATTGCCCTCAGACATGACATCTCCACTGCCTCCAGCCTTCTCCTCGCTGCAACATTCATCACCCACGCTTCACACCCATATAAGAGCGTTGGTAAAACTATACTCTCATACATTCCCCTCTTTGCCTCCAAGGACAAAGTTCTTTGTCTCCACAGACTCCTAAGTGCACCACTCACTCTTTTTCCCTCATCAATTCTATGATTCACCTCATCTTTCATAGACCCATCCGCTGACACGTCCACTCCCAAATATCTGAATACGTTCACCTCCTCCATACTCTCTCCCTCCAATCTGATATTCAATCTTTCATCACCTAATCTTTTTGTTATCCTCATAACCTTACTCTTTCCTGTATTCACCTTTAATTTTCTTCTTTTGCACACCCTACCAAATTCATCCACCAATCTCTGCAACTTCTCTTCAGAATCTCCCAAGAGCACAGTGTCATCAGCAAAGAGCAGCTGTGACAACTCCCACTTTGTGTGTGATTCTTTATCTTTTAACTCCACACCTCTTGCCAAGACCCTCGCATTTACTTCTCTTACAACCCCATCTATAAATATATTAAACAACCACGGTGACATCACACATCCTTGTCTAAGGCCTACTTTTACTGGGAAAAAATTTCCCTCTTTCCTACATACTCTAACTTGAGCCTCACTATCCTCGTAAAAACTCTTCACTGCTTTCAGTAACCTACCTCCTACACCATACACTTGCAACATCTGCCACATTGCCCCCCTATCCACCCTGTCATACGCCTTTTCCAAATCCATAAATGCCACAAAGACCTCTTTAGCCTTATCTAAATACTGTTCACTTATATGTTTCACTGTAAACACCTGGTCCACACACCCCCTACCTTTCCTAAAGCCTCCTTGTTCATCTGCTATCCTATTCTCTGTCTTACTCTTAATTCTTTCAATTATAACTCTACCATACACTTTACCAGGTACACTCAACAGACTTATCCCCCTATAATTTTTGCACTCTCTTTTATCCCCTTTGCCTTTATACAAAGGAACTATGCATGCTCTCTGCCAATCCCTAGGTACCTTACCCTCTTCCATACATTTATTAAATAATTGCACCAACCACTCCAAAACTATATCCCCACCTGCTTTTAACATTTCTATCTTTATCCCATCAATCCCGGCTGCCTTACCCCCTTTCATTTTACCTACTGCCTCACGAACTTCCCCCACACTCACAACTGGCTCTTCCTCACTCCTACAAGATGTATATATATATATATATATATATATATATATATATATATAGATATAAATATATATATATATATATATATATATACATATATATACATATATATATATATATATATACATATATATATATATATATATATATACATATATATATATATATATATATATATATATATATACATATATATATATATATATATATATATATATATATATATATATGTATATATATATATATATATATATATATATATATATATATATATATATATATATATATATATATATATATATATATATATATATATATATATATATATATATATATATATATATATATATATATATATATATATATATATACATATATATATATGTATATATATATATATATATATATATATATATATATATATATATATATATATATATACATATATATATATGTATATATATATATATATATATATATATATATATATATATATATATATATATATATATATATATATATATATATATATATATATATATGTATATATAATGTCCCTGTAATAAGGGCATGGTTTTTTAATTTAGGTATATGAATATACATGCATTTATGTACTTCAAATGTATGTGTATGTATGTATATGCATATGTACATATACGTGTATTTAGTAGAAGGGTGTATTAGCGCCATTATGTGTGCCATATTTAGTGGTAGGGAGTATTATCGCCATTATGTCTGACACGTTTTCTCAACGTGGACTGGAGTAGTCAGTGCTTAATTACTTTTTCATAACCTGTACCACTGAAACCCAATTATCACTGTATATCTAAACGTTGGTCAAGTAACAGTATTTTTAGCTATGTGTTGTATATATAAAATGTAAGTATAATGCCAGTACTAATACTTCTTTATATATTTTATTACGAACGCGTATATGACCCGTACATTTCGAATCTTTAATTATATTTTTGATATTGCGTTTAGCCACCTGAAATTGGATTTAATTTTAATTTTGGGGGAAGTGTAAGATGTGTTATGTAAGCACCATTATATTATTAATATCTTAACGATTGTGTAGCACTGTGTATTTAGACACAGTGTGTAGAACATAGGCTGGCCAGGCATCCTGCTTTAGACAGGACAGTCCTGCTTTAGACGGGACAGTCCTGCTTTTGTGTACTTTGTCCTCCGTCCTGTGTTACCTCAAGCAGGAGGTTAATTTGTCCTTTTCGAGGCTTATACAAAAATAATCATATAAATTACTTATGTGTATGAGACGAGTCAAGCTATCAAACAAGTACACGTCCAAGTCTGAGACGGTCAGTCTGCTGAAGACGGCAGTGGGGAGTCCTAGACTTTACTAGGAAAAATACCACGAAATACCATTCATCTCATTATAGTGATATTTGACAAAATAAATAATTTTCCTAAGAATATTTTGTATATTTTCTACAATTTTTTATATATTTCAACTCATTATGAAACATGTTTGATTTATGTTAAATCTCCAGGCTTAACACTTCAGTAATTAATTTAAGTCCTAGAATTTGGTAATTTGCGTATTTTGGTTATTATAATATAATGAAGTAAATATGCATATTTACAGAACAATGTTCACATTGCCTTATCCACTTAACCAGCGATCCTTCAAAGATCATGCGCCCAGCAGAGCTAGGTGTTGTTCATGATCCGAGGACACGAGTGGAAGTAGCAAGCTAAAGGCTAATTTAAATCACCTCCCGTTTGAATACCAGCCTCCACAAGCAGTTTATATAGTAATGAAACCACGAAACAGGAGGTATTGAAACATTTACCAAACTGCGACCAGCCGAGATTAGATCTTGTGACACATTCTCCCGCCTCAAGAGACAAACAATGCTCGCATTACCTTATCCATTTAACCAGCCAACCTTCAAAGATCATTTTTTTTTTCAACAAGTCGGCCGTCTCCCACCGAGGCAGGGTGACCCAAAGAGAAAGAAAATCCCCAAAAAGAAAATACTTTCATTAAATGCAACACTTTCACCTCACTCACACATAATCACTGTTTTTGCAGAGGTGCCCAGAATACAACAGTTTAGAAGTATATAGTATAAAAATACATAATATATCTCTCCAAACTGCCAACATCCCAAACCCCTCCTTTAGAGTGCAGGCATTGTACTTCCCATTTCCAGGTCTCAAGTCTGGTTATATAAAATAATCGGTTTCCCTGAATCCCTTCACTAAATATTACCCTGCTCACACTCCAACAGATCATCAGGTCCCAAATACCATTTGTCTCCATTCAATCCTATCTAACACGCTCACGCACGCTTGCCGGAAGTCAAAAGCCCTCGCCCACAACACCTCCTTTACCCCCTCCCTCCAACCTTTTCGACGACGACCTCTACCCTGCCTTCCTTCCCCTACAGATTTATACGCTCTCCATGTCATTCTACTTTGATCCATTCTCTCTAAATGACCAAACCACCTTAACAAACCCTTTTCAGCCCTCTGACTAATACTTTTATTAACTCCACACCTTCTCCTAATTTCCACACTCCGAATTTTCTGCATAATATTTACACCACACATTGCCCATAGACAAGATGTGGAGAAATTTTCTCCAGGAGGGGGTATCAGCCCCCTTCAGCCCCTTTCAGCCCTGAGGGGCCCAGCCCTCTCAGAAGGGGCAAGCATCTTGTTTACTGCTACAGCGAGTAATTGATAGCATATGCAGTATGAGTATGGGACGTGGTCGCTTCGACCGACGCTCCTTGCAGTGTTGCAAAGTGTAGTTTAATAAGAGACAGTACATCTCTTACTTTAGCAGGACAATTAAGGAAAATCCTGCTCCCTCTTTATTACCATAGTAAAGATAGTGGACATTGTTGTCTATGCTTAAGACAGCAAGAATCAAACATTCTGCATTACTTCATCGAGGAAGTGGCAAGGAAGCAAAAGTACTAGGTCAGCTTTTTCTTTGTGCTAGGGGAGTAACGGCGTGGGGCGCTGTGGCGTCTTCAGATTACTATTGACTCTACTGAGAGTGACACTGACGCCAGGATAACCAACAAAGAACGATCTGTGCATTAGTGTGAACAAAGTATCTCATAAAACACAATAAACACTTAAGAGAAGTGTGATCAGCTTCTTTAGTGATAAGATTGTAAACAATAAAGACAAATCTTGTGGAACATAGTGTACCAGTGTGCGGATTCCTGTACTATGGAAGACGTGGACATCCAAGGACACTTCAGCTTCTATCAAGTCACCGATATCTGTCGAAGGTGTGAAGAACACCATAGCTCACGCTACAAGAGCAAGGTAGGTTACGAATTTCCTGTAGTACGGGGGACTGCGCAGTTCTTGAGTTGCAAGGAGTTTGTAATCAACCTATAGTCAGCAGTAAGGTGTGGACTTTTGAGTCCAAACAAGTTTGTAATTTGTCAGTTATCAGTGAATGAAATAAGCTGGCATAACACCCCCTAGGGGTAATTTATAATCTTACAAATTATAAATCTTTACAGCCCGTTGAGAGATGACTTCGACAGCTTCTCAAGACCTCGTCTGCAGGGGCGGCTGTGCAGGTGATGAGTTGTCTTTCTAAGTTAAGTACAAACTCTTTAAACTTAACTGGTAATACCTATTTTCCAAGGTCATATTGGTCGTGCTCGAACCGGATAAAGGCCACACTGTGGTCCAAATAACAGTGTACAAATAACCTACGAGCCAAGGTCCTTCGAAAAAAGCTGTAAAACTAGTGTTTTACAATATAAATCTGTATAAATGAGTCCCTCCAGACTCAATCACAGAGAATGGGCAGCCAAAAGAAAACGGGCGCTCACCCAGCGTTCACCCAAAGAAAACGGGAGCTGGGTGACTCACCCAACAAGAAAACGGGGATGGCACCCAGCATCTACTGCTCCACCTCTCAGAAATGCTGACTAAGACAACAACCCAACTGATGTTCAGTTTGTCTGAGTGTATATACACATAGTGTTTATAATGTTTATAGACAGAAATTAAGAGACAAGATTGTGTTAAAGTTTGTTTCTTATAGATATACCTATTATATTAAAGGAACTTATATATAAAGTGTAAGCTTTCAAATATATATTAACAGTGACATTTATATATGTGTAAGTAATATTCACGTGTGATTTACAGTTATACTGTGACATTTATAGTGTATAGTGAATGAAGTGTATAACATCGTTATTTACGATTAATCATCGTTGTCAGGCTGACGCAGCAAACTCAAGCCATAAACACCAGCCACATGTACTGTGTACCCTTCATGGTCATTGACCCTGAGGTTAAGCTTAGTAGGTCAGTAGTGTCTGACTCGATTATTGCTGACTTAAGCATAACAAAAACTCAGCTGTTTATAGCAGTAAAGTGTTTTTTAAACACTCTAAGTGTGGTGCTGGAATTTTCAGTATACCATTAAAATGGCTTGTTTGAAAACTCAGTTTCAGTCTTTAGAGACTAAGATTACACAATTAGAAAATCTAATTTCAGTCTGTATAGGATTAACTCAAGATACAAACATAGATTTTGATGATCTTGAGGTCAAATTTGAATTACTTGCACAACGTCTGGAAATAATTAATTCAGACTATACACATTATGAAAAGAATTTTCTCTAATCAGATCCATCTGAGGATGAAATTAAAAATGTTTTGAATGCTTTTAGTAATCAACAATTAAGGTGGAGAGTACAGGCTATCTGCCGCAAAACTCTGTCACAAAGACCTACTGTAACTAGTGGTCAAACACCTGTTATACCTGTAACAACAACAACTGTCCCATTACCAAGCTTACCTACATTGTCATTACCTATTTTCCAAGGTCATAATTATGAAGAATTCATTAGTTGTTTTCAATCCATAGTAAATTCACGAACTGACATAGATGAGATTGCTAAGTTCAATTATCTTAAATGTCTTGTGAAGGGAGAACCCTATGAACTGATTAAGTCATTTCCGGTGGTTAAAGGTAATTATCAAATAGCCTTACGTGTCTTAGCAGACAATTACTTCGATGCTGACAAGGCTAGAGTTAGACATGTAGTCTTAATATCAAGCTTGAAGCCACCCAAACATTGTTTTTCAGACTTACAGGCATTTAGAATCACATTAGACAATAGTCTCAGATCTCTAGGTGCTAAATATGACCTAAGGCAATGTGACTGGTTTATCAGTGGAATTGTACAAGATAAGTTGTCACCACAAACTATTGAACGATTAAATATTATGTTCAATAAACGCTGTTTCACTTGTGAGGAAATTAGCAATGGTTTACAAACAATAGTTTCATGCATGCAAGCAACGAGACAAGATGAAAAATTCACAAATCCCGTGGATAACAAACCTTCAACTCAGTATAAAAAGAGTATACCTACTCCCACTAAACCACAGACTGGGAAATCCCATATAGGCATTTATCAAGCTGTGAATACATCAGACAGTAAACAGACTGTCATATATAAACGTACTCCAAAATGTGTACTTTGTGATGGAACACATTGGGCACAGTATTGTATTCAATACACTTCAATGGAGGCACGTAAACAACGTGTTCATCAGCTTAAAGGGTGCATCAAGTGTTTAGGTGAACACAAGGGAGGTAAATGCTCACTGAAGAAGTGTTTTAAATGCAAGGGTATGCATCATACAGCATTATGCCCAAATATTTTTGCTGAACAGCAGCAGACTTCCACAGAATCAGGAAGTCAACAAGCAACAGCATTAAATGTGAGAGATAAGTTTAAAGCAACTGTTCTCTTGATAGCTCGAGTTGAGTTATCTAATAAATTACACAAAACCAATGTGCAAACACTATTTGATCAAGGCTCACAAAGGTCCTTCATAAGAAGATCAGTGTTGCAGAAACTGAATAAACAACCCTATGCCAAAATACAGTTAGATATAGCTGGTTTTTTCCACAATTCTGGTAAACAGACATATGACCTAGCCAGAATCACTGTTGATCTAGGAAACAGGAAAAAGACAGTAGAAACTGTGGTAGTAGATGATTTGCCTAAGTCTGTGCAGATCCAGGGATTAAAAGAAACAGTTGCAGCACTGAAAGCAGCTAAGGTCAAGTTAGCCTGTCCTGACATATAGACGGACACTATTAGTCCAATTGATATAATCACTGAAAGTGATTATTAGCACTGTTTTGTGCAAAATATAGTAAGTAAACATGATGTTCACTTGCTGAAAACAGCAGGAGGCCACATGATATGTGGTCCCATTCCCTCTCAAAGTGGGAAAGAAGCTGATATTGATTCAGAGGAAAATGTACTAGTTACGAGAATAACCGCTGATCATGTACCACAGCAAAAATTATCATTACTGGAAGAAATGAATGAACCAGTTGATAAGTTGTGGGATTTAGACACGATAGGTATTTATGTAAATAAACCAAGTCCACAAGAGTCTCAAACTTATAGCCAATATTTGGACACTGTCAAATATAAAGATGGACAGTATTGGGTTAGGTTACCATGGAAATTAAATCCACCACATCTGCCTAGCAATTATCGATTGGCTTTCGGACAGATGAAAGCAAAAATACATGAGCTCTGGAAGAATCCAGAGCTACTGACTGTTTATGATAATATCATACAAGAACAGTTGGACAATAAATTTATTGAGGAAACAGTCGAAGATAAGTTGAAGACAGACGCTCATTATCTCCCGCACCATGGAGGTAGAAAGGATTCTGAAACCACTCCACTACGTGTTGTATATAATTGCAGCGCACGAGCAAATAAAGATGTAGCAAGTCTTAATGACTGTCTGATGACCGGACCCTCACTAACTGAGAAGCTTGGAGACGTGCTTATGAAATTTCGCAGAAACCCATATGCCTACACAGCTGATATTTCCAAAGATTTCTTAAGAGTAGGACTACAAGAAATAGATAGAGATTATACTCGATTCTTGTGGCCTGAAAATCCACATGATCCTCAAAGTCCTGCGAAAACTTATCGTTTCAAATCAGTATTATTTGGTGCAACATCCTCTCCATTCTTACTAGAAGCTACTCTAAAAACACATTTGAAGAAATCGGAAAGTCCCTTCAAAGAAATCTTAAAGAAAAGTTTCTATGTGGACAATCTTCAAGGTACTGTGAATAAAGAGGAGGATTTGAAATCCTTATACAGAGAAGCTAACAAGGAGATGAAAGAAGCAAATATGCCTCTAAGGATGTGGAATACAAATTCAAAGCAATTAAGGGAACTTAACAAAGAAGATTTCGCTGAAACTGAAATTCCTGATTGCAACAATGTGCTGGGACTTAATTGGAACACACAGGAAGATACTTTGAGTCTCAAAAAGATAAACAATAAATCATGCAGTACACTCACTAAACGTAGTTTACTGTCAGAGGTATCACAATGTTTTGATCCTCTAGGACTCGTCTCACCAATTACCATAAAAGGTAAAATGCTTATGCATGATGCATGGAAGCTCAAAATTGGATGGGATGAGAACTTGCCTCTAGAAATGAGTCAAGCATGGGAAGAAATATCCAGGGAGTTTAAGCAACTTCATCAAATTAAATTTCCCAGACAAATAGGTCAAGAGGGAAACAAATACACATTACATGTGTTCTGTGGCCAGGGTAGCACCCTTGAAGGTCAGAACAGTACCACAATTGGAACTGACAGCACTCTATGTAGGTACAAAATTAGCTGTCTATCTCAACAAAGTACTTGATCATCTCACTATTGAAAAAACCGTGATCTGGAGTGATAATGAAGCAGTTCTCCAGTGGTTAAGAAATAATAAGTGTGAGCTGGTCTATGTACAGAACAGAGTAGCAGAAATAAAAGAGATGCAGAGAGATTATCTCTTTCTCCACGTCTCTACTCAAGAGAATCCAGCTGACATGTTGTCACGTGGTGTCCCACTCAAGAAATTTGTGGATAATAAATTATGGCTCCACGGACCGAACTGGCTCTCTAATGAAAATAACTGGCCTCAGCAAAAGGCTCATATTATGCCAGAAGAAACAGTCTGCTTGAACACAGCAGAAATAAGTTGTGTAAATACTGCAGACACAACAGAAATAGTCATTGATGGATCTAAATACTCATCTTTGGGTAAACTCTTAAGAGTTACAGCTCTTGTCTTTAAATTCATTAAAGGAATAAAACCTGATTATGAATGTCTTGAACCCATTAAATTCTGGGTAAAACTAATACAGAAAGATGTTTTCTCAACAGAATATAAATTACTGGAAACACAAGATAAATACCCAAAGAAACCTGTCATGATTAATTCTTTAGGACTTTATCTCGACTAAGAAAAGATTATAAGATTGTCGATTAAGAATTCATAATTCTTCACTTCCTAAAGAAGCCATACATCCAATATTGATCCCCAAGAATCATTGGCTAACAAAACTGATTGTTCAAAACGCCCACAGTAACGTGTTACTTGTTGGTGTAGCTGACACACTTTGTCATGTACGACAATCCTACTGGATACCTCAAGGTCGACAAAGTGTGAAAAAGCAAATGAAGGACTGTATTACTTGTCGTCACTACGATATGCGAGTATGTCAGTATCCAGGTCCACCTCCATATCCCTCTGAAAGAGTTTGTCATATCACTCCATTTGAGGTGACAGGTGTAGATTATACTGGACCAATAATTTTAACCAAAACAGTTGACAAAGTTCCCATCAAGGTGTACATCTGTTTGTTCACTTGTGCTACAACTAGAGCAGTACATCTAGAAGTAGCCACTGACATATTTGCTGAAACTTTTATCAAATTATTCAGAAGGTTTGCAGCCAGAAGGGCATGTCCCAGACTGATGATTTCAGATAATGCAACGAACTTTGTTGCTGGTGCTGCTTATATAAGCAAGATCTTTGATCAACCGGAAGTGCAACAGATGCTGAATCAACGCAGTTGTCGTTGGAGATACATTCCTCCTAAATCTCCATGGCACGGCGGATTTTATGAAAGAATGATCGGCATTGTAAAACGTTGTTTAAGGAAGACTCTTCATCGTCAAAGAATCGACTTAGAAGAATTCCGTACAGTTGTGACTGAAATAGAAAATAGAGTCAACAACAGACCTCTGACTTATGTTACCGATGATCTGGACAATTTAGAAGTGTTAAGTCCATCTCATTTACTCCATGGCAGAAGGCTCGAACCTGTTCCTCCCATGAATGATAAAGAAATCGTAGAGGATCCTTCTTTTTTCGAACCTAAGCAACTCAGACGTAAATTCAAACACCTTAATAAAGTGATTGAACGTTGGGAGAAAATTTGGCGAGAAGACTATCTCACCTCATTGAGAGAACACTTCTATGGAGCTGGTGTTCCTGAAAATCATAAGTCCTTAAGACCTGGTGACATAGTGATTATTGACAATGATGGTCCGAGGTCCCAATGGCCACTTGGAAAAATTGTGACCATATATCCTGATGCAAATGGAATCATCAGGACAGTTGATGTTTTGAGCAAAGGTGTAGTGAATAAGCGGACAATAAATAAACTAGTACCGTTAAAATTACACAGTGTTGAAAACAAAATTAGTGATTCTCCAGAAACCACACAGACTAAAGCTGTTCAGAAAAGACAAGCAGTGGTGGCGAGTGAGAAAATCAAATTAATGTTAAGTGATGAACAGTTCACCTGCAGCGAACCTCTGCTGCCCCCCAGTGTGGAGAAATTTTCTCCAGGAGGGGGGTATCAGCCCCCTTCAGCTTCTTTCAGCCCCTTTCAGCCCTGAGGGGCCCAGCCCTCTCAGAAGGGGCAAGCATCTTGTTTACTGCTACAGCGAGTAATTGATAGCAGATGCAGTATGAGTATGGGACGTGGTCGCTTCGACCGACGCTCCTTGCAGTGTTGCAAAGTGTAGTTTAATAAGAGACAGTACATCTCTTACTTTAGCAGGACAATTAAGGAAAATCCTGCTCCCTCTTTATTACCATAGTAAAGATAGTGGACATTGTTGTCTATGCTTAAGACAGCAAGAATCAAACATTCTGCTTTACTTCATCGAGGAAGTGGCAAGGAAGCAAAAGTACTAGGTCAGCTTTTTCTTTGTGCTAGGGGAGTAACGGCGTGGGGCGCTGTGGCGTCTTCAGATTACTATTGACTCTACTGAGAGTGACACTGACGCCAGGATAACCAACAAAGAACGATCTGTGCATTAGTGTGAACAAAGTATCTCATAAAACACAATAAACACTTAAGAGAAGTGTGATCAGCTTCTTTAGTGATAAGATTGTAAACAATAAAGACAAATCTTGTGGAACATAGTGTACCAGTGTGCGGATTCCTGTACTATGGAAGACGTGGACATCCAAGGACACTTCAGCTTCTATCAAGTCACCGATATCTGTCGAAGGTGTGAAGAACACCATAGCTCACGCTACAAGAGCAAGGTAGGTTACGAATTTCCTGTAGTACGGGGGACTGCGCAGTTCTTGAGTCGCAAGGAGTTTGTAATGAACCTATAGTCGGCAGTAAGGTGCGGACTTTTGAGTCCAAACAAGTATGTAATTTGTCAGCCATCAGTGAATGAAATATGCTGACATAACACCCCCTAGGGGTAATTTATAATCTTACAAATTATAAATCTTTACAGCCCGTTGAGAGATGACTTCGACAGCTTCTCAAGACCTCGTCTGCAGGGGCGGCTGTGCAGGCGATGAGTTGTCTTTCTAAGTTAAGTACAAACTCTTTAAACTTAACTGGTAATGCCATTTCTCAACACAAGACATCTCCACTGCCTCCAACCGCCTCCTCGCTGCTGCATTTACCACCCAAGCTTCACACCCATATAAGAGTGTTGGTACTACTATACTTTCATACATTCCCTTCTTTGCCTCCATAGATAACATTTTTTGCCTCCACATATATCTTAATGCACCACTCACCTTTTTTCCTTCATCAATTCTATGATTAACCTCATCCTTCAATAAATCCATCCACTGACACGTCAGCTCCCAAATATCTGAAAACATTCACTTCTTCCATACTCCTCCTCATCAATTTAATATCCAATTTTTCTTTATCTAAATCATTTGATACTCTCATCACCTTACTCTTTTCTATGTTCACTTTCAACTTTTTACCTTTACACACATTCCCAAATTCGTCCACTAACCTTTGCAATTTTTCTTTAGAATCTCCCATAAGCACAGTATCATCAGCAAAAAGTAACTGTGTCACTTCCCATTTTGTATTTAATTCCCCATAATTTAATCCCACCCCTCTCCCGAACACCCTAGCATTTACTTCTTTTACAACCCCATCTATAAATATATTAAACAACCATGGTGACATTACACTTTTACCGGGAAGTATTCTCCCTCTCTTCTACACACCCTAACCTGAGCCTCATTATCCTCATAAAAACTCTTTACAGCATTTAGTAACTTAGTACCTAATCCATATACTTGCAACATCTGCCTCATTGCTCCCCTATCCACTCTATAATATGCCTTTTCTAAATCCATAAATGCAATAAAAACTTCCCTACCTTTATCTAAATACTATTCACATATACCCTTCAATGTAAACACTTGATCTACACATCCCCTACCCACTCTAAAACCTCCTTGCTCATCCACAATTCTACATTCTGTCTTACCTCTGATTCTTTCAATAATAACCCTACCGTACACTTTTCCTGGTATACTCAGTAAACTTATTCCTCTATAATTTTTACAATCTCTTTTGTCCCCCTTCCCTTTATATAAAGGGACTATACACGCTCTCCGCCAATCCCAAGGTACCTTCCCCTCTTTCATACATTTATAAAATAGAAATACCAACCACTCCTACACTATATATAGCCCCCCCCCCTCCTGCTTTTAACATTTCTGTCATGATCCCATCAGTTCCAGCTGCTTTACCCCCTTTCATTCTACATAATGCCTCACGTACCTCCCCCACACTCACATCCTGCTCTTCTTCACTCCTAAAAGATGATATACCTCCCTGGCCAGTGCATGACATTACCGCTTCCCTTTCTTCGTCGACATTTAAAAGTTCCTCAAAATATTTTCGCCATCTACCCAAAACCTCCAACTCTCCATCTACTAACTCCCCTTCTCTGTTTATATATATATATATATATATATATATATATATATATATATATATATATATATATATATATATATATATATATATATATATATATATATATATAAAATGTCGTGCCGAATAGGTAAAACTGGTCACTTAGCAAAATCTCATTTAAAATTAAGTATTTTATAAAATTTACTCTTATATGTTTAAAAATATATATTTTCATTCATGTTAATGTAAAAATTAATAATTTTGTATCAAAAGATCCTTAGAAAACTTACATAACCTTATTATAACTGTGGAGAATTTTCTCCAAGAGGGGGGTATCGGCCCCCTTCAGCCCCTTCAGCCCCTTTCAGCCCTGAGGGGCCCAGCCCTCTCAGAAGGGGCAGATATCTTATTTACTGCTACAGCGAGTAATTGACCCCAGATGCAGTACCAGTATGTGACGTGGCTCGACGCTCCGTGCGGTCCTGTGTTGCAAAGTGTAGTTTAATAAGAGACAGTGCATCTCTTACCTTAGCAGGAAAATTAAGAAAAATCCTCCTTCCACTTTATTACCATAGTAAAGATAGTGGACATTGTTGTCTATGCTTAAGACAGCAAGAACCAAACATTCTGCTTTGCTTCATCGAGGAAGTGGCAAGGAAGCAAAAGTACTATGTCAGCTTTTCTTTTGTGCAAGGGGCAGTAACGGCGTGGGGTGCTGTGGTGTCTTCACATTACTTTTGACTCTACTGAGAGTGACACTGATGCCAGGATAACCAACAAAGAACGATCTGTGCGTTAGTGTGAACAAAGTGTCTCACAAAACACAATAAACACTTACAGAGAAGTGTGATCAGCTTCTTCAGTGATATTGTGTGAACAATTATTGATGAACAGTGTAACAACGAGTGTTGCGATCCAACAGAGTGTAGTGCGACATTCTTCAAAGAACACTCTTCTTCAATCAACTCAACGGATATCCGGGCGTAATTATGGGTCAGATACATATACCCAGGTAAGTGTTCTAACTCGTGATGTGCTACTATTGACTGCGCAGTTGAGTATAAAATCGTGAGTTAGTCACTTATCATAAACCCCGGTGATATGCGGGCCTTTGAGTCCACACACGTAAGTTTGTCAGCAATCAGTGAATGAAATATTCTGACATAACACCCCCTAGGGGTAATTTATAATCTTACAAATTATAACTCATTTACAACCCGTTGAGAGATGACTTCGACAGCTTCTCAAGACCTCGTCTGCAGGGGCGGCTGTGCAGGCGATGAGCTGTCTTTCTAAGTTAAGTTTCCCTATATTTAAACTTAGCTGGTAATCCCATTTCTCAACAATAAGAAGCAAAATTTAATTTAGCCTATTCCAGTTATATATATTTTAGATAAGTTTACAATAATTTAATAATAAAACACTCAGACACACACACACATACACACACACAGGGGCCAGGAGCAGAGTCTCGACCCCTGCAACCACAATTAGGTGAGCACACACACACACACACACACACACACACGCACACACACACACACACACACACACACACACACACACATACACACACACACATACACATATATATATATATATGTGTGTGTGTGTGTGTGTGTGCAAGACAAGAAACGGGAAGTGGAAATCTTTAGCTCAAGTACTTTAACACTCTTCAGTGCGTCATCAGGAGCTATGCAATGTTGCAAGGCAGCAACTGAAGGAGTGAGGGGAAGTTTTTTCTCAGAGTAGAGCAGCATGGGTTGACACCTGCCACAGTCTCTCTGAGTGTGAGGCAGCGGTCTGTGCCAACCATACGACCCTCCCCTTCTTCCCCCCCCCTCCCCTCACATGAGACAATAGACGGTCTCAGAGTATTCAGCAGTCTTATTTGGTTATCTCCTATACCCACTCACTCTTGAAACACGATAGGAACACCGTATATAACTCAAATTTTGGGTCATAGAAGCTCGATAGCTATATAGTAGAGTCTAATGTACACAATCTTAACAATGTTACACAAAATCACAGGATAGCTCATTATGCCAGGTGGGTTCATGATGGATTAGTGGCGTTCGACCAGTGTCTACGCACCAAACTCATGTTGTGTATGTCAGGATGGTGACATATTATAACACCTGCTTAGCTGTTACTGTACCATAAGTGGAATGGTACACAAGAGTAGGTGGTAGCATAGATAGTGGGGTTAAAGGATATCCGAGGAGAAAATTTGGATCGTAGAAATATTATCGGAAAGGCATAGAAGATTCCCAAATAGGGCATATTAACCGATACTGAGAAGACCGATAGAAAATGTTTTAGGAATATAAGAAGAGATACTTCTGAGAACCTCTGTAGACATTCTAAATCCCCTATTATATACAACTTTAAATGCTACACACAATCACAAATGGTTTCATGAGGGACTGGTGACCCTCGACCACTGTATATCCTCGTATCAAGGAAAAACACCTAACTCTGCTGGATGCTTGATTCTTGTAGAGTTGCGTGGTCCTGTGGCTTAGAGCGTCATGTGACTTTCGATCACCATGAGGCTGGCCAAAACGACATGGGTTCGAATCCTCGGCTAGTCGCAGTATTGTTATTGATTCAGCACCACTTGTTAGTGATTACAATATATATATATATATATATATATATATATATATATATATATATATATATATATATATATATATATATATATATATATATATATATATATATATGGCAGGTTGACCCAAAAAAGAATCACTTTCACCATCATTCACACATCATCATAGTCTTGCAGAGGCGCTCAGATGCAGCACTTTAGATGTCAATCCAAACAGCCATTATTTCAAACCCTTCCTTTAAAGTGCAGGCATTGTACCTCTCGCCTTCTGGAGTCAAGTCCGGCTAACCGGTTTCCCTGAATCCTTTCACAAAATATTACCCTGCTCACACGTAGCGACAGTGACCTCTTATTTGAGATTTCGAAATGGCGACCCTAGTGTAGGTTGTGTTGTGGTAGGTTTGTATTAGTGTCAATATGTAAGCTATATTTACTCATAACATATGAATGTATATAACTACCTATGTATGTATTTTGTATACAAAGTTTTAAATAAAATATAACAATAACAAAGATTGTATGACATATTTCTTTTAGTGTAACACATAGCTTGCAGCAGAAGACATAATATATATTGTTCAATGATACTACCTGCAATCCACCCTGCGACCCTGTCCATTAGCTATTTACCATTAATAATGATTACATTAAAATAACAGCAATGGCATTGTTATGATTTTCTAATTTTTTAATTCAGCCAGTCTCTTCAAGTTTCTTACATTCCACAGCAAAATGTTCTTCAGCCACAGCTATTGCTGAACGTTTTTTCTACCGTTTGTTTTCTGTTATGCTGGTGTTCCACAGCCATCGTTAACCTGTTTCTTCTGGCACGCCAGTGCCCCGGGGGACGGCAGACTCCATTGTCTTTATTGTGTGGAGGCAGTGGAGCGGTGACGGCTCCGAGCCGTCCATTAGACTCCTCTCATTACCGCTCCAAGTGTCTCGCTCACTCACGATCAACCAGGCTGTTTTGTCGTTACCTCCCTCACCCCCCGGGAGGGAGAAACAGAGGAGCCTTCACACGCAATAGAAGGAGAGGGAGGATCCCTCACACGCGAGAAGGGGTTGATGTAAGGAGGATCCTTCACCCATGATTAGGGAGAGGGAAGGAGTGTCCCCTCACCTGCTGGAGGAAGACAAAGGAAAGCTGAAGTTTGTACGAGGGTAAGAAAGGGGTAATGGAGAGAAAGTTGAAGAGAAAGAAATAAAAGTGACAAGAGTCATAAGGATAGACGGAACACGAGAGAAAAAGTGGGTAAAAGTGACGAAGAAAGGATAGAGGGAGTGAGAGAAATGACTGTGGTAAGGAGTGTAAGAGAGAAAGAGAAGAGGAAAGGAAAATTCGAAGGGAGCAAAGGTTGTAAAAGAGAAAGGAGGAGGCATGGAGATGGAAAATTAGGATATAAATTGGTGAGGATAATAAAGGACGGAGGTGCAGAATAAAGAAAGAGTTAAGGGGAAATAATGGAAGAAGGGCTAAAGTTAGAGAACGTAGAAAGGGTGGGAGAGACTCGGAGGACAAAGACAAAAACAGTGGGCTTTAGCTATGACGATGATTGTATGTGTGAGATATTCAACGTATCTAGTAAAGGTAGATAGTATAAAACCTTCAACATTGTACAAAAGCTCCCTCCTGAAGACTGTAAGGGAAAACGTCCTAGTGACAGTAATCTATGTATATAAATTAGGTAAGTGTCTGGAATGGTAGTTTAGTAGAGTTGGGAGATCACCGTCAACAACGTCATCTAACAAGTTTATTGGCAAGGTAGGCATCAGCTGGGACTCAGTTAAATGCGGACTCCAACCTACTCCAGTAAGATTTCTTGGGTTGTTAATTAGTAATTGTACTAACCATACGTACGGATGCCATAATAAATATTCTGCTCTTATTCTGGTCTTTAGTTATTGTTGCCACCTCTCATGTACGTATTTCAATGTTTTCTTTTGTATTATTCCTCAGGCCTGACGCAGTTGCCAGGTCAGCACTGACATCGTCTGAGCCACTTGTGAGAATATTTGCTTACTCTATACTAGAAGCGTCAACGCTCCTCCATCTCTGTCACACAGCAGCGGCTGGGATCAGAGAGTACAATATTAATGTGTCGAAGGAATCTACGATGAAGGACATACGTGCCAACTGAACTATTACTTCTACTCATTTCAACCTGGGTAGCAACATCAGCCAACAAGGTAAACAAAGACCCAACCAACACTGTTATTACGTGTCTTCTCGCCTTCCCTGAGACAACTTTTACATGTTTCCACTCTGTGGCTCTCCACCGCCACACTACCACATCGATATATAACTTATCTATATTCGCCCGTCATGCTCACTAGTAATTACTTTTACTTACGTTGACGAAGAGATATAAAATTAAACTGTATCTGTAGTATTTGTAATAGGTTCGCCAGTATTGTCCCGGCCCGGGTCCTTGTCCCAGCCCAGGTCTTGTCCCAGCCCAGGTCTTGTCCCAGCCCAGGTCTTGTCCCAGCCCAGGTCTTGTCCCAGCCCAGGTCTTGTCCCAGCCCAGGTCTTGTCCCAGCCCAGGTCTTGTCTCAGCCGAGGTCTTGTCCCAGCCCGGGTCTTGTTCCAGCCCCGGTCTTTTCCAAATTGTGTCTCGGCGTTGCCCCCCGGGTGGGGGGTGTCGCTCATCTTCTGTCCTGTGCGGACGTCTTACTGTGGTCCCTCCGGATGCAGGGTGACATCCTCTTTTCTCTTGCGATGACTCCCCGTGATGGGGAGTATCTTCTTTCTTCTTCCTCTTGCTCTGGTCGCTTCAAAATTAACAGTTTTGTTTATTACAGCTTTGTAATTATTCCTTTGAAGTAATTTTCATAACAGGGCGTTTAAATCTTGTAATTTATTTTAAAAGGGTTATAATACTGGCACTCTGAGGAATACAACACGTGTGTAACACATTTTTAAGCATACCAGATGATGCACAGGTCTTATCATTCTGTTAGTTTAATATGTTTATTATGCACCCCATACCCATCCTGTGGGCGGTAGTCAAAAGATTACAGAGGTACATAATGGGTCCAGGGACTGGGCCTCAAAGTTTTGATGGCTGAGCAAGTTACAGAGGTAATGAAATCACAATTTACAAAGGTAATGAACTCACAATTTACAAAGGTAATGAACTCCAGGTAGGTCTAGTCACAATCATGACAAGTTACAAAGGTATTAACAGATTATAGAGGTACACAATGGGTCCAGGGACTGGGCCCCAAAGTTTCGATGGCTGAACTAGGTACAAGGTAATGAACTCACAAGTTACAAAGGTAATGAATACTGTAAGAATGGTTACTTGCGTTTATACATGGCTGCAATCATGAACAAATTTTAGAGTAATGAGCAATTCACACTTCCACACCCGGTCACAACTGTAGTGAGTTATTGGTGCAAATATTGATTGTTGAGTCACACACACACACACACACACACACACACACACACACACACACACACACACACACACACACACACACACATACACACACAAACTCACACACACACACATACACACACAAACTCACACACACACACACACACACACATACACAAACTCACACACACACACACACATACACAAACTCACACACACACACACACACACATACACAAACTCACACACACACACACACACACACATACACAAACTCACACACACACACACACACACACACATACACAAACTCACACACACACACACACACACATACACAAACTCACACACACACACACACACACACACACACACACACACACACACACACACACACACACACACATACACAAACTCATACACACACACTCATACACACACACACACACACTCATACACATACACACGCACACACAAACACACACAAACACACACACACACAGGAGCTTGGACTCGACCCCTGCAATCTCAACTAGGTGAGTGCACACACACACACACACACACACACACAAACACACAAACACACACACCACACACACACGCACACATGTGGTAATGCTTTATTTACAGCTAGCAAAGTCAGGGTATTTCTCCAGAATGGTCTGTAATATACCACTGTGGATAAAATACTTAGCCATTTCTTGAACACTTCTGAGTGAGTTGTTTCTAAATTCATTAATTTTATCGGGTGTGACAATAATCCATCTGGCAAAGTTTACATTTCGTTTGGTCTACATCTGGTGGTGGTGATTTAACCTGCCAAAGATACTTGTAACCCAGCCGGAGCCGGGCAGTAGTGACATTCAAGAGTCTGCTTATTTTGTTGGATGCACCATAGACATGTGGCTCCTGCTGCATGATAGAATGATGATAGATGGACTCACTGGTGTCAATCTCCCTGAGCCTTAAGTCCATAAAATTCAGTTGAAGTTCTTTTCGTATTATTGTTCTCAAACTACTACCTGACAAGCCAAGATTGTAATCTACTCCCTCTTTGAAAGCATACAGCTTAGCCAATTTATCAGTTCTATCATGCATCTGAAGACCAATGTGAGATGGAATCCACAGCATGTGCACTCTGACACCACTGTCCACAATCCTACCATACCTGTGTCTGGCTTCTGACACAAGCATGCCACAATTTATGCTTAATGAGTTGAGAGCATTTATGGATGACAGAGAATCAGTTACATTCCAGACAGTTGAGGCTAAAGTGACATTGATTGCAGATATTTACCCTTCCACTTTGCGCACACCTGTTTGAAAATAAGTTAAAAGAGGTAAGATTTTATTTAGAAAGTGTGAAAAAAAAAACATGTGGAAAAGAAAAGGCTTTAGTTTTACTTAAACTACTAAATACTTATTTATACTACAAAACAATGGTCTGAGTGATCTTTATTCAACCAGGCATCGTGGATAGTCCATGAGGTAGCGTCACGGTTCCTTAGTGTATATAGTGAAGCTTAATATATTCTGTACAGAGGGTGTTTACAAATGTTGCTTCAAGGATTATTTTGATATTTCCGCTGAAGTTTAGGAGGGCAGTTTGCTGTAGTGCTCAGTTACCTTAGCTAAACTATAAGTTTGCTCAAGAATAAGATTCAGTGCCGTACCTAGAATACTTCACAAGTAACCCACAGTATAGAAAAAGATCCTTGGACAACTCTTCGGTCCGTCTGGACCACTTTTAATTCTCGAATGAGGTCGTTCCGTGGGTCAACGCCCCAACGGCCCTATCCTTGACCATGCCTCGAGAAGGATCAGGGTCTGATCAACCAGGCTGCTATAACTAGCCGCACGCAATTCAATGTAAGAACCACAGGCCGATTTATCAGGCACAGACTTTATGTATCTGTTCAGTTTCCTCTTGAAGGCATCCAGAGGTTCACTGGTAATTATCGATAATTATGATGAGAAGCTGTCGAACAATCTTGGGACCCTGACACTTTTTGCTTTTTCTCTTAGTGTACACATGGCACTAATGCTTTTTATAGGGGATATATTGCACTATCTGCCTGGGAGTTAGCGTGGGGTGTTACCAAGCACATGGCATGTTGTAGTGTTTTAGAATCTCAGGTTCAAGTGTTGAAGAAGGAGGTTCTACTTTTTCAGGAGGAAAATAAGAGGCTGAAGCTTTGCCTAGATGGGTTTGGAAGTGAATGTGAGATGGATTTACCTAGTAAGGAGGAAATGGTCACCATCAGTGAGAGTGACAGCCCCTTTAAGTGGCAAGTGGTTCACAGTTCAGGAAGAAGGAAAATAGGGAGGGTATATAGAAGATGTTAAGGTAGGAAATCGATTCTCTGTTCTCCAGGACGAGTGTACTTCAGTGGTGAGTGAGGTTGAAGGTACCACTGATTCCCCACCTAATCAAGGTAAGAATATTCTAATTGTAGGAGATTCTCAGGTAAGATATATGGATCATGCTTTTTGTAACAGAGATAAAAAGATCAGACACAGGGTGTGCCTCCCAGGAGCTGGTGTTGGTGACTTACCAGGTTGGATAATATTATGTCAGGCAATGGGAACAAGCCCATTATCTGTCTTAGTGCTGGTGGAAAGGACATCGGGAATGGCATGAGAGAGGAGCTGCTGCAAAAGTATAGGTCAGCCATAGTTCTAGTCAGGTCTAAGGGAGGGATCACAGTCATATGTTGCATCTTGCCTAGAAAGGGAGTGGGCAATGAATGGATGTCTAGGGCACTTGGTATAAATTTCTGGCTAGACAGGTATTGCAAGGAACTTTCAATCCCATTCATTGATAACTGGGACAAATTCTATGGCAAACATGATATGTATGCAAGGCAGGGGGTTCATCTCTCTGGGGCTAGAGTGGTTGCATTAGCCAATTCGACAGAGGGGGTAATTGATGACCTGTCTAGGACTTTCAACTGATAGATTATAGAAGTATGGGTGTTTGTGGGTAACAGTCAGGCTGCACTATTAGGGTTGAAAACAGCAGATATTACCGGGATACCTCAGGGATATGTGTAAAAGACAATTTTCAAAATAAAATTGCTAGTAAAGGCAAATCAATTGATCAACAAAATGAGATAGTAGAGGGCAACGAGTGCCTAGCTTCCTTAAGGTTTACTATACAAATGTAGTAGGAGTATAAGAAATAAGATACATTAGTTTCAATATATCATGGAATTTCCTAGATAACTGCACTCAAATCTCTGTCCCAGACTTTCGCTTGGCCGACTTCATAGGGCTGAAAAATTACCTAGGTGGGCTAAATTGGGATGTCCTGACTATGGGTCAGGTAGGTGGTCTTGGTTGCTAATATGATGTTTTTCAGAGCTTAATTCTAGCTGCCCAGACAACTTTTGTTCGAGTAGGGAAATCAGATCTAACAAAAATGATCCCAAATGGATGAACAATAGATTAAAACATATTGGTCAAGAGAGAGGCATATATAGGCATATCAAAAGAGGGAATGGGCAGTTAAGAATCAATATATTTCATTAAAGAGAGAAATAAAAAAAAATAAGAAAAGCAAAAAGGGATTATGAGGCTAAAGTCGCAGGGGATTCGAAAACTAACCCAAAAGAATTCTTTCAGGTATACAGAAGTAAGATTAGGGGCAAAATAGGCGCACTTAAGAGTAAGTCAGGTCAGATCACTGACAGTGATAAGGATATGTGTGAAATTTTCAATGCTTACTTCCTCTCAGTTTTTACCCAGGGAAATAGTAGCAAAATTCCTGAAATAGATTATGTAGAACAGTACGATAATAAACTATGCACGATTGTGGTAACTAGTGACATGGTACTCAGACAAATAGAGAAATTAAAACCTAATAATTCCCCAGGCCCTGATGAACTGTTTGCAAGGATGTTAAAGGAATGTAAAGAGGAACTTAGCATACCTTTGGCTAATCTTTTCAACATGTCACTGCAAACTGGCATAATGCCTGACAAGTGGAAAATGGCAAATGTAATACCTATTTACAAGGCAGGTGACAGGTCCTTAGCTTCCAACTAAAGACCAATAAGCCTTACCTCCATAGTGGGAAAATTTATGGAATCAATAATTGCTGAAGCAATTCGTAGCCATCTTGATTGACAAATTGATTAATGAATCTCAACACGGTTTTACGAAGGGGCGTTCCTGTCTTACGAATTTACTAACTTTTTTCACTAAGATGTTTGAGGAGGTAGATCATGGTAATGAATATGATATTGTGAATATGGACTTCAGTAAGGCTTTCGATAGAGTTCCACATCAGAGGTTATTCAGGAAACTTAAGGCACACGGAATAGGAGAAGAATTTTTTTTCTGGGTTGAGGCATGGCTGACAAATAGGCAGCAGAGAGTTTGCATAAATGGGGAGAAATCAGTGTGAAGGCTTACTCAGCCCTGTAAGATCTTAAGTTGGTCTTATCAAGGCTGGCTCCTTAGGAAAATTAATGAATAGAAAAAAGAACAGTAACCTACAAATATAAACACTTTATTGTTAGAATTGAAAATATAAAACATTTAAATATGAACTTTTATCCTACTTGAAAGAAAAATGAAAAATGAAATGTAAAAATGATATCTGAATTCAATGCTAATATGTACAAATAGACTGGGGTGTCTGGTTGATGTTGTTGACACCGCGTATTGTAGAAATTGTAGCTGTTGCTGATGATGTAGGGGGGGGTCACAGCTGTTGAGTGACAACCCAACGACTAGTTCGTCACAGTCTCCAGCCTTGAATAATCCATCAAGATTATAGGAACGCAGATCTTTCACCACTGCAAAGATGAGGGGTAGGTGCCTGGGGTTGGCTACACTCAGGTATGCAGATAAAAAGTGACGACCCAGAACTAATGTGAAGTTCATCTCCTTCAACACTGTTGGCTGGAGCCCCACACGTCACCTTTCCGGGTAAAAAAAGAGGGGATCATTCGCTGCCTGGATGAGGTAGAGTGCGGTCGTGCTTTGCACCCCTCTACTCTTTCCCAGACGAGCTACTCAGTCAACAACATGGCGCCAGGTGTGCGCAGGAGAGTAAATACTGTGGGCATTGAACTTATTAGTGGGGCTTTAACGCCTACGTCAGTCGATGTGTTATTGCCCAAAATTATAAGAGAGACATACGGCATCAGAGACGAGGATTTATATGGAGTGGCACTGAACGGTGTATATAGAATTTTCGTGAAAGTGCTAGCTGCTCAAGTATACGAGGCTTTGGTTGATCGTTACCAAGATGTCAGCATTAACGTAACACCGGCAGTGAGGGTCAAGTTGACGGATGTATCACGACATTATTCGTGGGTTAAGCTCCGCAACGTGCCTTTTGAGGCTGATGAGGTAGATATTTGAAATGTATTCGAACGTTATGGAACTGTACATCTGGCCCAACCTGGCAAATGGGTAAAAGGTGCTTACACAGGATTTCCTGAGGGTTCTTTTAATCTCAAGATGATGCTAAGGCATCCTATATCCTCGTATGTATATCTCGAAGAGTTTAGAACCCAGGTAATGGTAGCGTATGAGGGGCAGAGACGTACGTGCCGACTGTGTGGCGAATATGACCATATGGCGGCAGACTGTGGCAAGCGGAGTATGGCTCCTGGGCCGGCAAGGGGCGGAGCACCTGCGTATGAGCACCCGATGCCTCAGGAAGAACGGGGGCAAGGAGAAGGGCGTGGTCGCATGTGGAGTGAAGAGGTAGTGGCTCCTCCTGTGGAATCGGAAGAAGGGATGATCCATGAATCACCTGGCCCATCAACAGTGGCTCCTGGGCCGGCAAGGGGCGGAGCACCTGCGCATGAGCACCCGATGCCTAAAGAAGAACGGGTGCAAGGAGGAGGGCGTGGTCGCATGTGGAGTGAAGAGGTGGTGGCTCCTCCTGTGGAATCGGAAGAAGTGGTGATCCATGAATCACCTGGCCCATCAACAGTACAGTTGTCAAGTGAGGAGGTGCAGGAGGGCGCAGCAGTGAAGGCTATTGACGAGGAGTTGGAGACGGTGATACAGGCTATGTTACAGTCTACGGAGGTGGAGAGTTACAGCGAACAAGAACCTGGGATCAGGGCAGAAGGTGTGTGTGGGGAAGGGGAGGATCAGGTGGCACCTGTGGTGGACAGTGCGAGTGCCATGGAAGGAGATGGAGGTGGATTAAGGGTGGTAGAGGTGGAAGTCCATTGTGCTGGCTCCCAGGACTCAGATATGGAAACTGAGGGAGCTACAAGGAAAAGGGCAGCAGCGTCAGATTCGGACGATGTTCTGACGCCGGCGCAAAGGCCGGGGAAAAAGACATGGGGTTATGGTACCCAGAGTGACTCTGTGAGAGGGCCACAACAGAAGGGGGGGGGTTGGGAAGGAGGGGGGAGTCTGTGGCAAAGGCACAGTCCAGGGGAACGGTCTGAAAGGGAAGAATCTTGACATGAGGTGGGGAAGGAAACCTTAAACTGGCCTCAGGTGTGTAACAATAAATATTAATGGTCTGTGTGATGGTGTTAAACGGGAGTGCTTCAGGATGTTTTTGAATAGGTACAAGGTTGACGTAGCTTTTGTGCAGGAGCACAATTTTAAGCTTGGTCGTGAATTAGTGGTGCCTGGGTATCAGGCTTATGTGTTGCCGTCTGAGCGTTTAAAAGGAGGAGTGGGTGTGTTGATCAGGGAGGCGAGCCCGTTTGTATTGCATAGGAAAGAGGGGGGGGGAGGGGGAGAGTATTACGTGTGGAAGGATGGTGGATGGGAGAGAGAGTGGCGTTTGTGTGTGTGTATGCCCCAGCAGAAAGTGACGTGAAAGTGAAGATGGATTTTGTGCGGGAGGAGCTCGTGTACTACCTACGCACGTTACCGTCTGTGGCGATTGTGGGGGGGGGATTGGAATTGTGTAATTAAGAGGACAGACGTGGAACCCAGAGGAGCGGGATATTTTTCCTCAGTCTTGGGGGGCCTGCTTAGAGATCTTCAGTTATGTGATGCTTTCGGGGGAGGTCTGTGGGAGGTGGAACATACGTTTATAAGAAGGGGATATGCGGCTCGTTTGGACAGGTTATATTTATCTCAGAGGGTTTTGGTAGAGTCTTTTAAAACTATTGAGATGGTGTCTTCCTATCATAGGGCGGTATTAGTGGAGGTGGGATGGGATGCTTTGGCTCGTAGGCAGGGAAGTTATTGGAAACTGAACACGATGGTTTTGGGGGATAGGGAGGGAGTGGAAGCGTTTGCAATATTTTGGGAACAGCTCTGTGCCGACAGAAGGACTGAGGAAGATGTGGTAGGATGGTGGGATAGTGTGGCTAAGTTAAGAATACGTCAATTTTATGTGAGGGAGGGCAAACGCATTAATCAATTGCGGTATGGTTTGTCAAATTACTTAGAATCTAGATTACGGGATTGTTACGAGGGGGGGGGGCGGGGTGTACCCGGTGGAGGATATACACATGTTGAAGGACAGAATACGGGATTTGCAAGAAGAACGTTTTGCAGCTGTACGGGTACAGGCGGGGTTGGACGAAGTACTCTGGGGCAACAAGCCATCAGCTTGTGTGCTGCGAGGACAGAAGGTACTACAGCGAACGACTACAATACCAGGTTTGCAAGTCATATCTTCTGTGGGGGGTTTTAGAGAGGGTCAGGTATTAAGGGACACCAAGGGGATGAGTGCATATGCAGATAGATGGTTTGAGGAATACGGGAAAAGTAGTGGGGTGTATGGCGAGGTTCTTGGGAAGGTATGTGAGTATGTGCCGTGCAAACTGGGGAGGAGTGATCGGGAGGCACTGGGTGGGGTCATTGAGGAGGGGGAAATATGGAGAGCCCTTATGGACATGAGGAAGGGTAAGGCACCCGGGATCGATGGTTTACCAAGCGAATTTTATGTACAGCTCTGGGGTCTGCTTAAGGGTTTCCTAGTAAGGTTAATGAATGCCATGAAAGACGGAGGTAAGATGGGAGAATCTCAGGCAACGGCGGTGGTGGTGTTGGTCCCAAAGGGTAAACAGCAGAGTACCCTTCGGGATTACCGAGCCATTTCGTTGCTTTGTGCTGATTATAAATTATTTGCGAAAATTCTTGGGAATCGGCTTAAATGTGTTGTGGGGAGGGTCGTGTTTGAGTCTCAGTTTGATTTACCTGGTAGGTCAATGAGCGAGGGCCACGGGATTATCAAGGGGTTCCTGGAGGACATGGAAAGGGGAAGAGGGGCGTTGGTGGCGTTGGATTGGCAAGGGGCTTATGATAGGGTGGAAAGAAAGGCTTTGAGGGATATTCTCCTACGACAGGGGTTTGGCGAAGATATAGTGGGGTGGGTGGATACGTTGTACTCAAACGCGAAGGTAAGGGTGCAAATCAATGGGTGTGTGGGGGGGGGAGTCAACATGGAGCGGGGTCTTCGGCAGGGATGTCCTTTATCACAAATATTGTTTGCATGTGTTCAGGATCCCTTTTATAGGATGGTGGAGGATCGTCTAAGGACGGGGGGGAGGGATGGTGAGCTGAAGCCGTGGCCTGGTTTGGTGGGCTATGTTGATGATACCACTATTTTGGTAAGTGAGGAGACACGGTTAGGACTTTTGGGGGAAGTTGTACACACTTTTGGGAGAGCTACTGGGATGAAGGTAAATCTGGAAAAGTCAATGATCATGGGGCTGGGAGAGTGGGCAGAGAGATTAGATTGGGGATGTGATGTTGTGCAGCGGAGGACCGGGAGTCTGAAAATCTGCGGTGTCATGTATGAGGCTGACCTGAGTGCTGCAAGGGTTAGCAATTCGAATAGGATGGTGGAACAGGTGCAGCGACGGTTGGGAATGCTGCGACCTCACCATTTAACCCTTAGGCAACGTGCAATTGTCATCAATGTATTACTATATAGTAAAGTCTGGTTTGTTTCGGCTGTGATGCCGTTAACAGGAACTGCGATCATGAGTATTCTTAGAATGGTGTTCAAATTTTTGTGGGGTTCAGGGTGCAACTGGTTACGAAGGGAGGTAGTGACATTGCCGGTATGTAGGGGAGGGTTGGGTTTGTTGGACTTGAGAAAGCACGTGAAATGTGTGTTTATTAAGAGGGAAGTGATAAGTGCAGGTGGATGGAGGGGGGGGGCAGCTAGAAAAGGTACATGCTCACAATGGTATGGAGGGGCAGAAATGAAGGAATGTGAAACAGTGTTACGTGCCTTAATGTTAGCCAGGGAACCGGGAAAAGTAAAGGTGGGAACTTTGTGTAAATCGTTAGGGGGATATGTAGTGGCGCCAGTTGAAGGGATCTACCCCATGTATGCATGGGATGTAATATGGCGAAGATTTAGTAAATTAAGGATACGACCAGGGGCGCGTGAGGTTATGTACCGTTTCCTGCATGGGATTTTGCCAATGGGAGCGATGCTCCGAGATAGGAGGGTTATTGAGGGTGGGGGGTGTGGCAGATGCAGTGGGGAAGAGACTGCGTATCATGTCGTCTATTTTTGTGAAGGTTTGGAGTGCATCAGGGTATGGATGAGTAAGGTAGTGGTGAGGGTGGGGGGTCAAGGTGTGTCGGTATTGCGAGCGTTGAGTCTTGATATGAGTGGTGTGGATGAGAGTGTGGTAAGAGGTTTAGCATATGTAATCGTGGACTACATATATGTTTTATGGGGTATGAGGGGGAAGGTGGGTGGGGATGTGATGAGAAGGACTTTGGCGGCGACGTTTTATCGAACTTTGTGTCGCAATAGAGACATTTTTGGGAAAAGGTGGGAAGAGTATTTTTCTGAGGGTTATAGAGGACTAACAATAGGGAATTTATTGGCGTTATAAGGGGCTTTAACTGCCGGGGTGAGTAGGTTGGTAAAAGGGATGGGGGTTCAGGGGATTTCAACGGGCTTACCTCCTTGGGTATGCAGTGATGTGGTTGGGTGTGATTGGAGGTACTAGTGTGTGACCAGATGAGAGGTTGTGCAAGATAAGTTTTGCTTAGTTCTCTTGATGGGGAAGGTGTAAGGAGCAGATTAAATATATAACATGTATTAATGTATAACCTATAAATTATATAACATGTATATTTCTTTGGTAGCGTATTATGTTCCACTTGCACTGGTATTGCAATTGAATTTGAATTTTCTTGAGAGGGTTTTCCTTTCACTATTTCCTTGAAGCACTGAGTTATTTTTGCCTTTTTTTGTAACGTGGTCCAGCATCAGTTTTGACGTAATTACCTATTATTATTATTCTTATTTAAGGTATTGTAATTTTGGTAGTCCTGTACCATTCATGGTTGCAAATAATGTTTCCTCAAGTGACATGTGTCATAATAATCCTAACTATGGGTCAGGTAGGTGATCTTGGTTGCCAATATGACGTTTTTCAGAGCATAGTTCTAGCTGCCCAGACAACTTTTGTTCCGAGTAGGGAAATTAGATCTAACAAAATGATCCCAAATGGATGAACAATAGATTAAAACATCTCATCGGCCAAAAGAGAGGCATATATAGGCGTATCAAAAGAGGGGATGGGCAGTTAAGAAATCAATATATTCAATTAAAGAGAGAAATAAAGAAAGGAATAAGAAAAGCAAAGAGATTATGAGGCTAAGGTCGCAAGGGATTCAAAGACTAACCCAAAAGGGTTCTTTCAGGTATACAGAAGCAACATTAGGGACAAGATTGGCCCACTTAAGAGTAACTCTGGTCAGATCACTGACAGTGATAAGGATATGTGTGAAATTCTAAATACCTACTTCCTCTCAGTTTTCTCCCAGGAAAATACTAGCGATATTCCTGAAATAATAGATTACGTAGAACAGGGTGATAATAAACTATGTACGATTGCAGTAACTAGTGACATGGTCCTCAGACAAATAGAGAAACTAAAACCTAACAAATCCCCAGGTCCTGATGAACTGTTTGCAAGGGTGTTAAAGGAATGTAAAGAGGAACTTAGCATTCCTTTGACTAATCTTTTTAACATATCACTACAAACTGGCATAGTGCCTGATAAGTGGAAAATGGCAAATGTAATACCTATTTACAAGGCAGGTGACACGTCCTTGGCTTCGAACTATAGACCAATAAGCCTTACCTCCATAGTGGGAAAATTTATGGAATCAATAATTGCCGAAGCAATTTGTAGCCATCTTGACAGGCACAGATTGATTAATGATTCTCAACACGGTTTTACAAAGGGGCGTTCGTGTCTTACGAATTTACTAACTTTTTTCACTAAGGTGTTTGAGGAGGTAGCTCATGGTAATGAATATGATTTTGTGTATATGGAATTCAGTAAGGCTTTCGATAGAGTTCCACACCAGAGGCTATTGAGGAAACTTAGGGCACACGGAATAGGAGGAGAAATTTTTTCCTGGGTAGAGGCATGGCTGACAAATAGAAAGCAGAGAGTTAGCATAAATGGGGAGAAATCAGAATGGGGGCACGTCACAAACGGTGTTCTTCAGGGGTCAGTGTTGGGCCCGTTGTTGTTCAAAATTTACATAAGCGACATAGATGAGGGAATAAATAGCGACATAAGCAAATTTGCTGATGACACCAAAATAGGCCGTCCAATTCATTCTAATGAGGACATTAGAGCACTCCAGGATGATTTGAATAGACTGACGCAATGGCCGGAGAAGTGGCAGATGCAGTTTAATATTGACAAATGCAAAGTTCTAAATGTTGGACAGTTAAATAACCATGCCATATATAAACTAAATAATGTAGATCTTAATACTACCGATTGCGAAAAGGATTTAGGAGTTCTGGTTAGCAGTAACCTAAAACCAAGACAACAGTGCATTAATGTTCGCAATAAAGCTAACAGAATTCTTGGCTTCTTATCTAGAAGTATAAATAATAGAAGTCCTCAGGTTGTTCTTCAACTCTATATATCCTTGGTTAGGCCTCATTTAGACTATGCTGCTCAGTTCTGGTCACCGTATTACAGAATGGATATAAATGCTCTGGAAAACGTACAAAGGAGGATGACAAAGATTATCCCATGTATCAGAAATCTTCCCTATGAGGATAAACTAAGGGTCCTGAATCTGCACTCTCTCGAAAGGCGTAGAATTAGGGGGGGGGGGGATATGATCGAGGTGTATAAATGGAAAACAGGAATAAGTAAAGGGGATGTAAATAGTGTGCTGAAAATTTCCAGCCAAGACAGGACTCGCAGCAATGGTTTCAAGTTGGAAAAATTCAGATTCAGGAAGGATATAGGAAAGTACTGGTTTGGTAATAGAGTTGTGGATGAGTGGAACAAGCTCCCGAGTACAGTTATTGAGGCTAAAGCGTTGTGTAGTTTTAAAAATAGGTTAGATACATGAGTGGGTATAGGTGGGTGTAAGTTGGACATTACTAGCTTGTGGTGCTGGGTCTGGTACAGTGCTCCATCCTTGAGTGGGGATGACCAGACTGGGTGGGTCATTGGGATAGTCCTGGGGGTGGGTCATTGGTCTAATCCGGGGGGTGGACATGGACCTGCTCCGCATGGGTCAGTAGGCCTGTTGCAGTGTTCCTTCTTTCTTATGTTCTTATTAACATTATTCCAGCCTACAAAAAACAAGTGGGTTAGAAAGGATCATCATTGGCATGGAATCCCTTGTTCTGAAAGTTCTTTTGTCCATTTTATCATTTTTCATTACAAATGTAATAGTGACATTGTTGTGATCCTTGAGGGTGAGATCCTCTGACATTAACACTCCTAAGTCCTTCACATTATTTTTCGTTTTGGTTTGTCATATACTCCGTTCTAGCTATTATTTCCTCAAGTTTTCCACAACAGAGTAATTGAAATTTGTCATCAATGAATTTCATATTTTCTTTAGCCCATTTTAAGATTTCTTTTATATCCACTTGGAGATTGGCAGTGTCTTCAGTGGCTTACACTCTCATGCAAATTCCAGTATCGTCACCAAAGGAATACATGACAGATATGCGGATGAGAAAAAGGAGGGAAGTGAATAATGTACCTTGTGGAACAAAGCTTTTTCACTGTAAACGCCTCCGGTTACAACATGGGTCTCCAAACTACCGTCCACAGGCCACATACACACCACCGTAACTTGAAGTATTTTTTAAATAGCAAAACTAATAGCCTCATTTGCAGTCACTTCAGCCAAATAAACTTGAGAATTTTGTTGCTTGTAACAATTAACGTCAATTTTTTTTTAAATTTTAGTTTTAATCTTTTCATTTTTTAGATATATCCTTCAGTTATGGAAGGAAAATGATGAACATTGCAGAGCGAGTGCTGCCTGTTTACTGAAGACTGGGCATAAAGTATTTCTTTGTACAAGAAGATAAAGCCTTTTGTCATATGCCATAAAACTGTTGCAGTTTTGAAGGAGTACAATGTTCATCGGCATTATGAGACCACACATAAAGAAAGTTATTTCAGATTCACGGAAGCACAGCCTCCGGAAAAATTTGAATCAGTGGAACGCAGGTTGCTTACGAAGAATGAGCTGAAAACGAAGCTTTATCTAGTGCCAGTTACAGAGTAGAGTGCATGTTGTAAACACAAAGCAAATCAGTTCAGAATCCTCATTCTTGTGCCAAATACTATTGTTCGTAGAAATGAGGATATAGGAAGCAATATATTTCATCAAATTGCAGACAACGGACGAAATTTTCAGGTTTATTCTCTCGGTCTTGATGACTAGAATTTATATAAATTTATATAAACCAAAGGAAATATTTATATGATTTTCAAAACTGCATTTTATGACACATGATTCAATTATATTCCTGTCGACCATGAACTTGCTTGATACAACTATTACAACTTTTTGAAAATCAATTGGGCGGTAAAAAATCTCTCACATAAATAGAGATTTTAACCTTCCAATTAATTTTCAAAAAGTTGAGAAAGTTGTAACAAGCAAGTCCATGGTCGACAGGAATACAATAGAATCATGTTTCATAAAAAATAGTTTTGAAAATATGAATATTTCCTTTGGTTTACATAAATTAGATTCATTTAAAATTAATAAAATTTGGGAAGAATTTAATAATACACTGGACAAATAATAAATCTTAATTCTTGGGTAGAGTACTAGGGTTGGGTAAATATTTTGTTAGTGGGATGTCGTGAAGGACCTGTCTAGTTGGGCCAGTGGGCCCGCTGCAATGTTCCTAATTTTTTATGAGTCGGGTGTCGTCGCACGTCAGGTGTTGCTTTTTTGTGGGATGTGATGGTGAGGTGTAGCCTGGACCCTTTATATGCCTTTCTTTGAGGTATTGTTTTTATAGTTCCTTGATAATGTGAGAAGCCACGAAAGCACTTGGAATTTCGCTATTCTTTCACAGTGGTTGCTTTGCATATTTTGATATCACCTGTTTACTGTGATCTTATTGCATATATATATATATATATATATATATATATATATATATATATATATATATATATATATATATATATATATATGTCGTGCCGAATATGTAAAACTGGTCAGTTAGCAAGAACTCATTTAAAATTAAGTCCTTTCTGAAATTTTCTCTTATACGTTTAAAGATATATTTTTTTCATTAATGTTAATGTAAATTTTTTTAATTTTGCACCAAAACAATCTTAGAAAACTTACCTAACCTTATTATAACAAGAGCAATTTATTTTAGCCTAACCCAACTAAATATATTTTTGATTTGTTTACAATAATTTAATACTAAACAAACCCAGTGAAATATATTTTTTTAGTTAGGTTCAAAATTATTTTGGCGAAATTATTGCATTCACAAATTTTCACTTCTCCTATATGGCAAGATGAGCGTTGCTATTTAAGCCAAGATCGCTAGTTCTGCCTATTCGGCACGACATATATATATATATAAAATATATATATATATATATATATATATATATATATATATATATATATATATATATATGCAAAACAACCACTGTGAAAGAAAAGAGCAATTCCAAGGGCTTTCGTGGCTACTCACATTATCAAGGAACTATGAAAGTAAAGTTGTTAAAGATTCGCCGGTATTCTCCCGGCCCGGGCACTTCCAAGTGGTGGCCCGGCACTGGCTCCCTGTCTAGGGAGTGTCTGAGACCTAAGTCTCCCATGGGAGGAGGCACAAGTACCCCCCTCATCTTGTGAGCTACAAACTCGGGCTCTGGCACCAACCCTGCCCTAGAAGGGCAAGGCATGGTGTCGATCGTGCTCTCGCTGTGCTCTCCTGTGTGGAGTGTCGTATGTTGGTGTTCATTTTCATTCATTCATGTTGATTCGCCGGTACTTCCGGCCCAGGTCTTCTCCAGATGGTTACCCGGCAGTGGCCCCCCGGGTGGGGGGTGACGATCATCTTCTTTCTTCTTTCTTGGCCCTCCGGTTGGAGGGTGTCGTCTTCTTCTATCTTGAGCTGACTTTCCCGAAGAGAAGTGCAGTCGGGCAGAGGCAGCAGTTACAGGGTCGATTGGAGCCACACCCCAGCTTTAGCGGACAGCAAAGTGCTGGGGAAACTTATTTTCATGGTGAATGGTCATGGATAGTCGTGCTAGAGGAGGGTACCGTCTTCAAGGTCCCCATTCTGAAGCATCCAGAATTTCCTCTTTGAGGTGTACTCGACTTCCACAAGGTGTTGGGTGTTGGCAGTGAGTAGTCTGGTCATGTCTGCAGTGGTGTATGTAACAGTTTGGTCGTAGGTATACTTGACTGTTCCGTCCTGGAGGTGCTGATGGATTTCTGAAGACAGCATTGTGTTCTTATACTGCTTGGTTGTGTAGAAGTATACACCCTTCAGGTATCGGACTTGTTGTGGTGCATCAGTGTCATGGCACCGTGAGGTGCATTCGCAGTTTCCTGTGTTTTTGCTTTCTTGGCTGGTGGCTGAACTGGTGAAGGCGAGATTTCCGACTGGTCAGTTGCTCTAGCAGTGGATGCAAGCGGTAGTGGACTCTCATTGGTGGGGTTTGCTGACGTCTCAGTGGTCTCTGATTGGTCCATCTCTGTGTCTAGTGGAGGTTGTGACAGCGGTGGAGCAGCGGTGATGCTGGTAATATTTGCAGTAGATTTTAGGATCTCAGTGGAAGGTGGTGATGCAGGGAATGTGAGGCCAGGCATATTATTTAGTTTGAAAAGTTCATTGATGGTGGTGTTGAAGGATCCAGGCTCAGCTGCATTCTGTACATGAGCATACATAACGCAATAAAGAATCTTGGTGGAGTCGGCAGTAGGTGCTGGCAGGGAAGTGGTGGGAGCAGCTTGCGTGGCATGTAGTATCTTGGTAGTGTCTGCTTGAAGCTTGGGGATAGCAGAATATGTGGTTGCTTGTGGGTTAGGTTTCTTTTGTTGTTGTTGTTTCTTGAGTATGTCTCTTCTGGTAGGGCACCTGGCAGCAAGAGTATGGTGGTCATTCTTGCAGTTCAAGCATTTAGGTGGTGAAGCAGTAGTGCAATTCTTGAAGTCATGACCCTCACGGCCACAGGTGGAGCATTCAAGAAAGGTATATAAGGGGTCTGGCCAACACCTCACTATCAGATCCCACAACAGTTACACACCTGACTCGCGCCGGCCCAACTGGACAGTTCCTTCACACAACCCACCAACAAACTATTCTACCCAAGAAAATTTTTAAAATTATTATTTGTCCAGTGTATTATTAAATGCTTCCCAAATTCTATTAATTATAAATGGATCTAATTTATATAAACCAAAGGAAATATTCATATTATTGTCAAAACTGTTTTTTATGAAATAAGATTCAATTATATTCCTGTCGAACATGGACTTGCTTGATACTACTTTCTCAACTTTTTGAAAATCAATTGGATGGTTAAAATCTCTTACATGAATAAATAGAGCATTGGAATCTTGTCCAGTTCTAATGCTATATTTATGTTGTTTTAATCTTAGTTCGAGATTTTTACCAGTTTGACCGTAATAAACTTTATCGCAAATTTTACAAGGAATCTTATAGACACATCCATCAGCATTTTGGGGGGAATTCTTTATCAAATTTTTTTTTTACTGTATCAAGATTTTTGAATACAACTTTAATATTAAAAGTCTTTATTTGAGGTATTGTTTTTATAGTTCCTTGATAATGTGAGAAGCCACGAAAGCACTTGGAATTTCGCTATTCTTTCACAGTGGTTGCTTTGCATATTCTGATATCACCTGTTTACTGTGATCTTATTGCATATATATATATATATATATATATATATATATATATATATATATATATATATATATATATATATATATATATATATATATATGTCGTGCCTAATAGGCAAAACTGGTCAATTAGCAAGAACTCATTTAAAATTAAGTCCTTTCTAAAAATTTCTCTTATACGTTTAGAGATATATTTTTTTCATTAATGTTAATGTAAAAAAATTTAAATTTGCACCAAAAGAATCTTAGAAAACTTACCTAACCTTATTATAACAAGAACAAGTTATTTTAGCCTAACCCAACTAAATATATTTTAAATACGTTTACAGTAATTTAGTACTAAACAAACACAATCAAATATATTTTTTTCGTTAGTTTCAGAATGATTTTTGCGAAATTATTGCATACACAAATTTTCACTTGTCCTATATGGCAAGATGAGCGTTGCTATTTAAGCCAAGATCGCAAGTTCTGCCTATTCGGCACGACATATATATATATATATATATATATATATATATATATATGTCGTGCCGAATATGTAAAACTGGTCAATTGGCAAGAACTCATTTAAAATTATGTCCTTTCCAAAATTTTCTCTTATACGATTAAAGATATATTTTTTTCATTAATGTTAATGTAAAAAATTTTAATTTTGCTCCAAAAGAATCTTAGAAAATTTACCTAACCTTACTATAACAAGAACAATTTATTTTAGCCTAACCCAACTAAATATATTTTAGATTTGTTTACAATAATTTAATACTAAACAAACACAGTGAAATATATTTTTTTCGTTAAGTTCAGAATGATTTTGGCGAAATTATTGCATACACAAATTTTTGCTTGTCCTATATGGCAAGATGAGCGTTGCTATTTAAGCCAAGATCGCAAGTTCTGCCTATTCGGCACGAGTGGTTATATATATATATTCTGAAATATATATATATATATATATATATATATATATATATATATATATATATATATATATATATATAGTGAAATTCCAAGCGTTTTCGTGATTTCTCTCATTATCAAGGAACTATAAAAATATATGATTAACAGGAATGCATGTAAGGACGACCAGCTCAAGAACAACACCTGACTTTTTATAATGATGTACGTAGGTAGTGAAGGATTTGTGAAACAGCTGATATTCTACCCAAAAATTAAATTTGTCTATTGTGTTTCAAATTTTTCCTAAATTTAATTAATTATAAGTGAATCAAATTTGTATAACCCAATAGAAACATATTATTTTCAAAACAGTTTTTTATGAAGTTTCATTGTAATATATTCTTCTGAAATATGGACTTGCTGGATGCAGCTTTCTCAACCTTTTGAAAATCAATTGGATGATTAGAATCTCTTATATGAATAAACTGAGCATCAGATTCTTGTCCACTTCTAATGCTACATTTATGTTGTTTCAGTCTTAGTTCAAGACTTTTACCAGTTTCACCATCATAAATTTTATCACATATTTACAAGAAATCTTGTAGACACATCCATCAGCAGTTCTGAAGGAATTTTTTATCAGGTTTTTACTATATCAAGATTTTTAAATGCAACTTTGATATTAAAATTCTTAAGAGGAGAAGGCATCTCAGTCAAGTTTTCATGGTGAGAGAGAACCAACATATTTTTAGTTGAATAAGTTTGGGTGTCCCTTTTTAAATTGAAAAAGTATTTCTAGCAGTTTTAGAAGATTTATCAATTAAGTTTCTTGGGTATTGTAGATCCTTAGCTATATCATAAATTTTCGAGATTTCTTCATCTATGAACTTTGGGTTCCAAATACTCACAGCTCTCAAAAATATTGATGAGAATACAGACAGTTTAAGTTTATGTGAATAATACAAATGCACATATAACCAGTTCTTTATTTCCTTTGAAAATTAAAAATTTAAATAATTGTTCCCGTTGATAATTAAAACATCACGAAAAGGCAATGAGTTATTTTGTTCAAACTCACCAGTAAAATGTATGGAAATGGTTTATACCATTAAGAATAAGACATAAAATAACATCAACATATCTATACTACATAACATTATAGGGAAGGATTTTGTTAAACAATCCTGTCTCAAAATATTCCGTACACAAATTACTAGGGACAGGTGAGAGAGGATTTACCATTGCCATACCAAACTTCTGAGAGTAAAACTCGTCATTAAACACAAAGTTTGTATGAACAATACAAAGTTTATATTTAATGATAGTTGGTACTGACAATGTTAAATCGTAATTAATAAGTTCTTCAGATACGAAACTTAATAAATCATCAACTGAAACTTGCAAACAAGGAACATCAAAACTAACCATAATGAAATAATTTAAATCAGTCAGGCTCATTAATTTATCCACTAAATCTATTTTGTTTTCAACATTAAATAGATAGCAGATATTTTGAGCCCAGACGTAAGACTTAGCTCTAGCACAATGCTAATTGTAAACTTTACCACTTGTTAACATAAGAATATAAGAAAGGAGGAACACTGCAGCAGGCCTGTTGGCCCATACTAGGCAGGTCCTTTACAATTCATCCCACTAACAAAACATTTGACCAACCCAATTTTCAATGCTATCCAATTTCTCAACGTGTTTGAGGGTTCCATACTGGTGCTGCATACTCCAATATGCGCCTAACGTACACGGTATAGTGTCATAATGACTCCTTAACTGTCGAAATCTATTCTTAGGTTTCACAGGCGTCCATGTGCGCGTGTGAGTGTACTCATCGCTCGTGGACGAGAAAGATGGAAGGCCAAGCAGACACTCGGATAAATTTACAATGTCAGCTTTATTTCGTGACTGTGGGATTACACACAACACTGATGAAAAAAAAAAACGAAAAGACCTGAGACAGTTGCTTATTACTGTATCACTGTCACAACTTCACACAACACTATGTCACGAGTTATCAGTTTATAACAATTGCAATTCCTCTAAACATAACTAATTTTCCTTGTACATTGTACCAACTTTACACGACACATCATTGAAAGTCTTAATTGCGTTCCAACACGACACATCCACAGCTATTTACCATTGTTGTTCTCCAACGTGACAAATACAAATTGTTAAAACATTATTGTCATAGCTTCACACAATATATGAATAGTTACTAGTGCCGAAATCCAGCATAACACTTTATTAATTATCTTGGTACATGTTTCACAGCTTTATAGGAAAGATCAGTGTTGTTCCTAAGTGAGTGGAAGGTCTGCCTGCTGTTAGCTGATGATGGGTGCTTTTCTTGGCCAGTTAGGACAGTTTCTGAGCAGCAAAGCCACGACTGTTACAAACATCTTCCCTGTCTCACCGTAGAGGTGGTGCACTGATGTTCCGCAAGCTTCACAAGTAGTTCAGTCAAATTAGCCTGAAAACATAAAATACTGGAAATAATTTATAAAAAATATTTATTTTCACGTACGTTGCTAAAGGATGTTGAAATAAAGATCAGAAGTGTGCCCCTTCCTGGGACTGGAAAACTCTCCAACTCTCTCTCGTCGCACCAAACTTCCCCTGAGTGGGAAACATTTTGCTTGTTTTTTCCCGAGATTGTTTGAAAAACAGCGGATCTGACGATAAAAGACTGTATGGTGAGGGAAAACTGGAAGTACGCTTACTGGCGTACTTTCAGTTTTCCTCACTTCTGTACGCCTACTGGCCCATGTTAGGCAGGTCAAAGTCACATCAGCTCAAGAAGGAAGGAGCACCTCTGCAGGCCTACTGGTCTAAGCTGGTCAGATCCAACTCACACTGTCACCCACTCGTGTATTTTTCTAACCTATTTTTAAAACTAAACAACGTTTTACCTTCAAATCCGTTACTCGAGAGTTTTTTCCCACTCATTTACAACTGTATTACCAAACTAGTGCTTTTCTAAATCCTTTCTGAATCTATTTTTTTCCAACTTAAACCCATTGCTATGAGTCTTGGTAACATATTTTTAGCACGTTATTAACGTCCTCCTTATTCTTGTTTTCCATTTATACACCTAGTATCCAAATCACAGTTAAATGCTTAAGACATGACTCACGAAATCGTAATGACACGATTTACAATCGTGTTATTACGATTTCGTGAGTCATGTTGAGAGCAGTGAAGGGACTTGAGCTACAGTTCGTCACGGCCACGCTAGCTGTAAAAAACTTGCATTTGTGGTCACAGTGGTGCCTGTGCTAACCTTCCTATTGTGTAGAAATATACCTAGTTGGATGAATCTTATTGTGGCTAGCAGGTCTAGTGGCTAACGCGACGGGCTGGAGTTTTGAGACTCTCTGACCGCGGGTTCAATCCCGGCCGGGGTATGGTTTGCGTAAGACAGACTTGATTTGGAGGGCGTATTTAAGCTTACTGCAAAAATCTTGCTGCTCGCGCCCATGTTTTATTTTAAAATCTCACAAACGACTATTTTTCTCGTGAAAACGGATACAGAATAAATTGTACACGGAAAGGTCTCTATTTAGTTTTGCTAAAAGTTAAATTTATTTATTTCCAAAGAATTTTCCGATTTTATTCAAGTATCACTGAAAAAATGTGAGATCATTGAAGTGATAGTTGTTTAGTTTGATATAAATGATAACTTATTTCTTCTGTATAAGAGAGTTTACTTGCAGGTGTAACTTACGTTGTTGAAGACGGTGTCCTGATGCTAAGAGTGGGTGGAATATGAAAATAAATTAATTTTGAGATTTTAAAGGAAGTTCACCTTGTTGAAATTCATACAGTTCGCAGATGAGAATACATTAAAGAAAAATATTGCCAGAAGTTAAAAAAAATTGGCCATTAACAGAAAGAATGTACTTTTGCAATCATAAGAATGATTCGATTTCGAATAGAACTGTCAAATGAGGAATGTGATGCTGTAACAGAACAGAAAAAGCCTGTGGATCATTGGAAAGTAGTGTGTAAAGTTCCTACCCTGACTGAAACATAATGGAGGATGGTAAGCAAAGAAACACTGAATGGGGTGAAAAATTGACGAGGTGAGTGAAGAACGTAATATATTTTGGTGTACAAAAAAGAATATTATCATGGGGAATGTTACTCTAAATTTGCATACAACTAGTCATCAATTTTAAAACAAGGATGACCTTTGGCTAATTACACTGCTATTGAATTTGAAAGTCTGTGTTCATTCACTGATGGTTCTGAGGAATGCCAGTTGTCTTGATGAGGGATCTAGAGGATTAATTAAAAACTGAGAAAACGCTGAATGCAAAATTACTTAAAATCTGTGAAGACCAAATAGAGCAAATGAAAAATTACAGCCGAGTGGTTAAGAATCGTTTCACCGCAGCAAGTAAAGGCTGAGAGGATATTAAACCATCTGAAATATAGCACTACAGAATATTCAAATGTTGCAACTATCTGAGAGATGCCGAGGACGTGGCTCCTGAGATATCGAGTGCTTGTTAGGACCACCATTTATTATAAGAAAAGGCAAGCCCTAAAAAGAAAATGCATGAAATCAGTGAGCATCAGACACACTTTCCATTTATGATTCAATAAGACCTGAATCATTTCCATCTTTCATATAGTTAGACATCTTAGCAATGTTTCATCGGAAAGTATTGGTACTGGGATTCTGCTCAAGTTTTGATGTTGCACTGTTTGGTGCATCTGCTGAGAAAATCTTGGGAACCTTATATAGACAAAGATACTTTATTTTTAGTATATTATTTGACAGTGCAAATTTTAATATTAACACTTTATCTGGAAAAGGCTTTTGCATAATGCCAGCAAAGAAAGTGATAAATAAGGAAATATTTAAATTGCGCATTTTGCATCTTCATTCGGAATTGAAGAAATTACTATTTATTATTAAAGATTCGCCGGTATTCTCCCGGCCCGGGCCTTTTCCAAGTGGTGGCCCGGCCTTGGCTCCCTCTTTAGGGAGTGTCTGAGACCTAAGTCTCCCATGGGAGGAGGCACAAGTACTTCCTCATCTTTGGGATCAACTGTCCCCAGGCCTAGCCACAAGCTAGGCCTTTCTGGTCTGCCATCCCCGCCCCAAGAGGCCTAATGGGAATGACAGGCTTGTGAGCTGCAAGCTCGGGCTCAGGCACCAACCCTACCCTAGAAGGGCTAGGCATGGCGTCGATCGAAGAAATTAGAGAAATTTAAGTTGAAACTTTCCGACGAAAGCGAAAAGATATTTATATGGTCTAGAAATGTAAACTGTGTACAAAGATGAAGTCTTTGTGGTGGCCTGGTGGTTAACGCTCTGGCTTCACACGGTGAGGGCCTGGGTTCGATTCCCAGCCAGAGTAGAAACATTGGACGTGTTTCTTTCCACCTGTTGTCTATGTTCCCCATCAGTAAAATGGGTACCTGGGTGTTAGTCGACTGGTGTGGGTCGCATCCTGGGACACTGACCTAAGGAAGCCTGGTCACAGACCGGGCCGCGGGGGCGTTGACCCCCGGAACTCTCTCCAGGTAAACTCTCCAGGTAAACCAAATTCATTTAATTGTGGCAATGTTTTACGCAAGTCTTAGAGTATACTTTACCTTATGACAAAAAAAAATCTTGCATTATCTCTCGCTAATCTGCCACAATAGAATATAACACAGTGGGTCAGGATACAGTACTGTATTCTGGGACAGAATACAGTACAGTGGATCAGAATAGAGTACTGTATTCTGGGACAGAATACAGTACAGTGGATCAGAATACAGTACTGTATTCTGTCCCACAATACAATGGGACAGAAGCCAGTATATGAGCTGGCTTCTGTCTCACTCCGCCGGGCCACCAACTGGACAAAACCCTGGCCGGGACAGCGCTGACGAACCTCATCCAGTCCTGCCCCACTCTCTGTGTTTGATACGAATGGTTTCATGAGAAACTTCTTCTTATGACCAGAGCTTTGGTAAGATGGGTAAGGAAGAAGGATGGGTAAGGATGGAAATATTGGAAAAGGGTGGGAGGGGGGAGAGAGGTAGGATATAAAAGGTAAGTGGCCCAACCACTTTGGTGTAAGTTAAAAAGTGTATGTGAAATGATAAGATATTCTTTAAGAGGTATAAGACTAACCCATCAGAGTCACATAGATATAACAGATATATAAGTACATGACTCTGAATTGGTAGTAATTATACAAGTTGCAATTGCTTTTTTTTTTGCGATTGCACAACGGATATTTATGCGACAATGAAGGCAATAATTTTCTGGCCAGTTTATAGAATTACGTGACAATGGCTTCTTACAGGTGGTGTCCAGCCATGGTAAATAGCATAATTTTTACATTAGATTGTTATATAAGATGTCTCCCTAATTGGGGGCGATGATGTTCTCACTATACATAGAAGGGTTCTGGTGTTACCCAATCTTCTTCATCAGGGAGGTTGCTCAATATCATGGGTCGATGGTAATCAGCTTTATGGATAAAACGACGTACCCTCTGTTGGAGAGTCATTCGTTGAATCCTGTGAGGAGGAGTAGTGATGGTATAATCCGTGGTATTTAACACTTGTATAGGATGTTCTCTATCTGGCATGTATAGTTCTTGCATTGTATAGAGTTGTTTCTTTTTTAGGGTGTCAAGGCGTACATTTATGGCAGTAATATCTTGTTGTATGTGTAAATCTGCCATTTTAACTCTGTCTCTCCTCCTGGTATCGGTAATGAAGCGGAGAGCTCTATTCTGGACCCTTTGTAACCGTAGCATATTGGTCTTTGTTGTTAATGACATTGGGACACAAGGGTATTCGAATATAGGTCTTATTAACATTTTATACAGATGTTTTTTGACATGTTGAGGGGCTTGATTGAATCGAAAGAGACTGCTAAGTCCGGCTTTGGCTATGTTGATCTTTTTAGTTACATGAGATGTTGAGTGGAGCAGCCTGTCTATTTCATATCCCAAAATCTTGTTAGGGTTTCTAATGGCGACAGGTGTACCTCTGATGGAGATACCCCCTTTATCTTCAATTGTTGATGCAAAACATCCTATCGTGCTAACAAGGACCTTGTCAGGATTAGTCGTAATTCTCCATTTCTTTTCCCAATTAGATGTTTGACGAAGTTCAATATTCATTTTTTCTATGACTCTCTCATACTTGTATTTTCCTGTTACCGGAGTTGATGAGACGACATGAATAACATCATCTGCAAACTGTGTCACAATTGTATCATTAAACTCTGGTTGAGGAAGGTCATTCACATAAATGTTGAACAGAAGTGGACTGAGACAAGAACCTTGTGGGACACCAGCTGTCGGTATAAAAGGCTCTGTCGACCTGCCATGAAAGGTGGGAATGATTTTTCTTTGAGTTAAGAAATTATATATTACTCTGAGAAAAGTCCAGTTATGGTCTGGTAGGTCAGTGAGTTTGTATATAAGGCCATCATGCCATAAGCTATCAAAAGCTTTATGAACATCTCTGGTGGCAATTAAGGCAAGATTGCCCTGATGTTTTAGACTTGCTACTGTATCGAAAATAACATTTATTGCATGATTGGTACCTCTGTGTTCTAAAGCCAAATTGTTTTTCAGTAAAAAAGTGATTAAACTCCATATAGTAGTTCAATCTGTTGGAAATGACTTTCTCAAGAACTTTTCCAGTGACTTCAAGTAAAGATATAGGTCTATAGTTCCCTGGTTGGTGAATGTCTTTATTGGGCTTACCAAGAAAGATCATCCTAGCAGTCTTAAAAACCACTGGAAAATGTCCTGAGGCCAAGATGGCATTAAAGATATTTACCAAAGACTGTTTACAATTTCTGGGTAGGAACTTTATTTGTTTCATTGTTATTCCAGAGAGGCCAAGGGCTCTATTTCGCATTCTTCCAATAACCTGACTTATCTCTAGTAATGTAATAGGTCTAGTAAGCGGGTGGGTATCGTCAAGAGTTGAAGTATCGATGGAAGGTAGTGGTTGTAGATCATCCAAGTTCTCATCTCTCCATTCATTTACCAACTGATAATGATTATTGTTAAATTGACAACTGTTATTGTGGGAGAGAATTTTCTCCCATACATCACCCATCAAATTAGCCTGGTCCTGTGGATCGTCAAGTTTAATTTCAACATCTTCATCATCCTCATCAGTGAAGGTATGAACTAGGTAGTTAGGAGCCTTGTGCTTTGCCCCTAAAAGTTGTCGGATCTTACTCCAAAATTTTGCTGGTTCACGTTTATACTGATTAGCTTGAAGAACTAGCAATTTCCATAAGTCCCGTTTGTGATGACTAATCATGTTAATTAATTCTTGCCTTAATCGGTGCAGTGTAGCTACTGGTGGTTGTCGCGTTTGAAGATGCCTTCGACATTCTGCTTGATAATTTCTTAAATTGTCTCTAATTTCCCTAGTAGGTTTATATTGTTGGTAAATCTTTGTGGAAGCTAATTGGCAAGTTGCATTAGTAGCTTCAATTATTCGATTATGCAGGGACCTGATTGCATCATCAATTGCAGTGGAAGGTAGATTTTCCAATGACACAATTTCATCCTCACCCAGATATGCCCTGAAGGGGTCAAATCCTAGGGTGTTAAGATTGGGTTTAGGTGGTACAGGTACTATTCTAAATGGAGAAGTTTGTAGTTGTATTATAACAGGGATATGGTCAGATCCTACATGTCCACCAGGAGATATACGACAGTGAAAGATGTCACAGTCTCTGTTTGTCAGTACTATATCTGGTGTCCCTGGATGAGGTCCAATGTACGATTTAAAGAATGGCCCTTGAAATGACAAGTTTCTAGCTGTCATGATATTAAATAGTTGTTTTCCTTTTAAGTCACCCAGTGGAATACCAGCTCCACAGTTGAAGAGGGCAGGGGGATGAGCATTAAAATCTCCAGCTAGAATTGTTGGAATATTCCTGCTTAATATCCTATGTAGAGGAATTGACTCTATATATTGTTGTCTCGGGGGAAAATATCCAGTTCCTATCACTAGTTGTCCATGAGACGTTGTCATTTCTATTGCAAGAATGTTATCTTCATCAACATGAATATTTTAAATGTATAGCCTAATTTAACTAAGATTGCTACACCACTAAAGGGTCCTCTCGATTTCTCCACAGTAGAGTAACCACGTAATTTAATATGTTGATCAACTCTTGCAGCTGTCTCGTTCAAAAGTATAACATCGGGATTGTAATTATGTAGTTCATCCTCAAGAAGGTAACGGTTATTAAAGAAATGTTGAACATTAAGTTGGAAAATTGTAATCCCCATTATTTCTTGCACTTCGCTCGTGTACTGCAGTCTGAACGCCTGCAAGTAGTGTCATGTGTGGTATCCACACTATTCCTGCTGGACTCGTCAAGGGGAGGAGGGAACTTCTGCGTAGGTGCTTGTGTATTAAAAATGTCATCATCTTCTCTAGAGGTAGTAATATTAACAGACTCATTAGAATCGTTAGTCATCATCAGAAAACTGAGGTATGATAATCCCAGTTACAGGAAGCAGAGGCTCATGAGAGGTAATGGGAGACTGTGGAGGCTCCAAGGGAAAATTAGGTAGGCAAGGTGAGTTATCCTGGGAAAGTTCCTGTTCAACAGGATCAGCTTCAATAGCGGGAGAGTAGGCACCAATTTCTGGGGCACTGTTATGTTCAGGTGTTGACTTATCGGGTTGAGGGGAGTTGACAACCTGGGTATGCGAGGTGGGCAATCCCTGGGCCAGGGATGACTTAGGCTTATTTTTAGATGTAGAGTAGGGTACATACTTCTTGTTATGAGAAGGCTGGGTCATAATAGCCTTCACATTTTCTGGGATAGTGATGGGAGTGATCCCATTAGCCATTAACAGATCATTTAAAACCTGAGAGCAGAGTTGAATGTCACCACCTGCTATGTCTTTGGCCATCATATACATTAGTTGTGATCTCGTCGAATCCCTGGCTGTGGATACCTGAGACATAGGAGATGAGACTGAACCTTGTTGTTGCGTTTGTGTATGTTGTAGGTGAGGGTTAGATTGGGGCGCTCCAAGAGGGGCAGAATTCCAAACATTGAAACCATTGGTAGAGACCTGAGGAGTCCCACTTGATCCAGGTAGAGCTGGGAAGGAAGTTTGGGACATCGTTGGCGGTGCCTGGGGAGTGGTCTTCTTAGAAGTGGACAGTTTCTTGGCTTCAATAATTTTCTGCATTTCCTTTTTTCTTTCAGGACAAATAGCAGAAACAGCATGATGTTTTCCGTTGCAGAGGACACATTTGGGTGTATTTTTATTATTACAATCTCGATAAGAGTGTTGGCCAGAGCAAATGCTACAAATCTGCCCTTGAGTACTGCATTTGTTGGTGTTATGACCAAAGGCATAACATTTAAAACATTGTGTCACACTGACAAATCGTTCAAGGGAGATTTGGTCAGGTGTACATCTGGTGCCAAAACATTTGAAGCCATTTTGACACACAAGTTTGGCCTCCTCAGGTGTCTCAAGTATTAACTTTAAGGTTACCTTGTTGTTGTTAGGTTTAGAGAATTTATGTGCTTCTACAGCCCTGAATTCAGAATTCTCTGTATTAAAGTCCTCAACAATTTCATTCGCTGTGCTATGTCTCATGAAACTGTTGATTCTTGCAACAAACACAGTCCTCTGAGCTTGATAGCTCTCAGGTGCAACTGGGGTAACACCAGAAATCTTCAGTTTCTCAAGGACATCATGCTTCAGCAGTTGAAGTAACTCTTCTTCCGAAGAGAGGAGAAGTACTGCTCCAGCGTGGGTTTGAAAAACATCCACTGGAGCAACAGTTGAGTTCGAGCAAATACATGCTAGAATTTCTTTCATCGACTTTTGGTTTCCATCACTACGTAATCTTACTCGTATCCTCGCCATGATGTCTAGGAAGGAACATCTGGCAGAGGAGTTTCTTAACAAAAAGGGATCTTTCCTTAATGTTAATCTGACATCCTATTTAAGCTGACTTATGAAGGTCAGCCCCTAAGATAGCCTACCCTCGAGTAGTGAGGGGAAAGGGCCCAAGGCAAAAATCGGCCGGATTTTAAAAAAACACACGGGCTACCGGATAGTCAAAATGCCTTGTGTTAACTCGCCAAAGCGAAGTTGCCGAAAAAGAAGAAGATAGGAAAGTCAGAAGGATAGCAATGAATGTAGTGTGTTAGTGTGTGGGCCAATGTTGATGTTTGGGTGAGGGGAGGATGGGGATGGATGGGGGGTTGGGGATGAGAGGGGTGAACAAGCAAGCAAGTCACCGCCTTACCCTCTTGATGGGATGGGGCTCGAAGTGACTGCAAGCAAGTTTCCTCTCAGCTCTGGTGAAGAATTACTCAGGATAACTCAAGAAAAATCTCGAGCAACAGTGTTCAGAGTTTCTCAGCTGAAGAGCAGGAACGACGACGTCTTCTCTCCACGGCAAACATCACTAACGTTTCCCAAAGAAATATTCTTAGGTAATCTAAAGAACAAGCAGAGTGTAATTATACAAATGAAGCTAAAATTTCAGAGTGAAAGTACTAAAGCACAAATTGCCTCTGATGATGCTTATGTACTAATTTTTGAAATCAGAATCAGTAATTATATTTGATACGAGTCAAAAGATAAATTATGTTCTCGAAATAAGCAAAAAATAACTCCCAAGAACGAGTGCTTGCAGAAGTTCTCGTTATCTGGAGCGTTTCACCATTTTTAATAACATCAGAATCAATTTTGTTTTTGCTCTCAAAGGTTGCGATACCACAGATTCATTTTAAAGACTAGGAAATTCGAAAACGTTCAGTCTTTGCCACGAAAATAATCTTTTGCAAGATATTGTGTTGATATTAATCAACCCTCAGCCAACTGATGATAAAATCGCAGCAACTGGATTAGGGTTCATCCTCCATGTATAAAAAATACAACATAGTAACAAATTTCAATTATAGACAATTTTTTTTAATTTTACAAATCAGGCAACCACTCCAACTGTGTTGTTTTCTTAAATCTTGCTCCAACCTCTTATGTAGCTCGATAACATTCAGACGTAGCGAGGAGAAACCCTACAGACTGAGATGTGGGGTTTGAAAAGATATCAAAATTTTCTGAACATTATCTCATGTGGCTGCAAATTTGGTTGCAGAATTTGGCTGCAAATATGCACAAACAGCCAAGGTCAGAGTTGCCTAAATTCTGAATCAGTAGAGGACAGCACAGATGAGAATGTTAGTCTATAATTATCACACCATAAACAGGAAATAAGCGGCCTACAGAAAATAACGGCGATAAGGACTTATAGGCTTTGCGGAAATGAACCAATTTATATATCAATGAACATAAGAACATAAGAACATAAGAAAGGAGGAACACTGCAGCAGGCCTGTTGGCCCATACTAGGCAGGTCCTTTACAATTCATCCCACTAACAAACATTTGACCAACCCAATTTTCAATGCTACCCAAGAAGTTCATTTCAAAAAATAGGCATTTCGCTTTTCAATATACAGAATTTTCTGCTCAAAAAATTTATCTCCAATTCATCTTTATTTTTACTAGGAAACTTGTCGTTTGTGAAATATTAACAGAAAACTGAGCAGCACCAACAGCAAAAATCTGGCTCAATCTCGTCCTCTACACCCGGACTGGCTTACGCGAAATATATAGTATATAAGGCAAACATGCGTAGAAGCAATTTTGTTCAGAATTTATTTTCCACTTTTTCTCACGGAGTAAACTTTTACAGTCAGATACACCATTTTCCAAATAGCCGCGAAAAAAACAAGTAAAACGTCCCCACTCGAAGGGGAGGGGGATAATCGGGTGAAAAAAAGAGACTGTTGCAGTTTGAGGAAGGGAAACTGTGTTGATATTTATTTTTGCAGCCTTCAGAAGTACATACCTGGAACATTTCATCTTTATAAAAAATATTTTTGCTATTTAATATAATTTGACTGAACTAATGGTGTTTTGCTAGCTGTTGCTGTCTGTTAATTGACCCATGTTATTTGGCCATTCACTGACTGTCTGCTGTCTGCTGACGAACCTTCCAACCTGCCTTCCCCTGTCTTATGTAAGGCTGAAAGCTATACATTTGTTTATGATTGGCTCTCATAAATCCAGCAGTCAGACTAGGGCAGATTTCTCATGGACGCCAAACACTCAGCAGGATTTACTTAGAATCCCTAACCTGATAATTTGCACAGGTTCTTTTCTGTATATGCTTGTCTCTCCCAAACTGTGAAATGTAATCCTCAAAGAACACGGGATTTAACCAGACCTTAGCTGCCTTTTCAATTGACATTTCCATGGCCTGACATTTGACAATATTTCATTATTCATCTCGTTGTTACTTGATAATGGTCCCGTACGAATCGGAACATTAACTTTCCTTTTATTTGCTTTAAGATTTAACACAGAACGCATTTCTGAGATATCGAAATACTAGAATGATTTTGGACAAATAACAAGGAACCAGTTTTTCTTTGGTCCTCATAATCAAGCTTTGTTTTTCTCACTCTATTTTTATAACAATATACAATGTATAATGAGAAATATATCAATCATTTTAAAACAAAATTCCATACTTATCCCAGTTAAATGTTTGACCACTGCAACGAATGACTGAGCAGAATTTTTAATTTCACTTAATTGTGACATATGTCCAGTGCTTTTTCTCTAAATTTTATAAACTAAATATTGCAACGATATTGATCATTTGCTGCAACACATTTTGCATATTTAAATGAATTTTGGTCAGTGGTCTCTTCCACGGAGGTTTTTAGATGCTGGTGGGAGGCGAATAATTCAAATTGTCCATTACGTCACAGCAGAGGCAGACATGACCACAAGTAAGTGGGACACACTGTTGAAAGTAGGTTAGGCATATAAAGTGGAGCCAGTGAGTTAGCACTCAAATTGTAGAGGGATTCTCTAGTTTTCTGCAAAGAAATCTACAGTAGTGGTCAATCTAGTATTACAGTCAGTAGAAGAAGCAGTACAGCGGAAGTAGCATCATGAGATCTTGTTACAAAGAATTCTTCAACACTTGTTCAACCTTTGGACGAAGACCTACTTCGACTAGTGGATGGTACCACTATGACCCCGCCTCCGCCTGCTTCACCTCACCTCACTACAGTATATAAGCCACGTCTACGGCCCTATGCTGTACATTCTACAAGATTGATGGACTGAACACATCGACTCCAGGCTGAGGGATTAATTACCTCAAACTCCTCCTCTCCTTACGCCTTTCTACTTTGTATTGGACTCATGAAGCCACTGTGTGGCGAAACGTTTCCTGAATAAAGATTCCCATATGTTGCATAAGTGTCTCAATCTTCAACTTGTCGGTTTTTCAAACCATTCATCACAGCGGAAGTAAACATGATTTAACGTGGGTAAGGCCTAACAGAGGAAAAAGATTATGCCCATTAGATAGTTCAGAGATTAAGAAATTTCTTGATTTTGCACTGCCAAACAGAGGAATATATTACCAACAAGTAATTATATATGACATATGTGTATCACACACTTGAGGCATTTAATAAAAAAAACAGATATAACATCGGGGCTTTTATAGTGGAACTAGTGGAAGAAGTGGAGAGATGCAGAAGTAGTATACAGGATTACTAGTGGGCGGGGCCAACTAGTTGAAGAAAATTATCCCACAAAGTAACCACGCCAACTACTGCTTCCACTGGATTCGCAATAAGAAACTCTAGACTCATGTTTCTTGTTTCTATATTAGACTGACAAAGCTCCTGGAGAGTGAAGGTTCTGTCAATAAAGATTTAATTGTTGTTCGTTTGTCTTATTTATCTTCTTTTTTGGCAATATATACAATGGAATTCAAAATGCTTTCCAGACAATATAATAAAAACTCTTCTATTGTCCCGTGGTGTTGAAAAGTCTCTTAATGAGGATATCCAGGTGATGTGTCTCTAACTTATTAATCATTTATTTTATTCACAAGACCTGCATCAGCAATTACTTCGATCAGAAATCTGGGAACAGCTTCATTCTTTTCTGTCAAAAGCAGGAAATTGAACTAATTGTTTAATAAGGGCACTTAAGTCCTTCACCCAGGTATTTTATAGTCTAGTTTTTTGTTCGTTTCCGTGTAATATTTGATGATAAAATAGTGTAGCAAAAGTGAAAGTATTTATTCACCTTAACTCAGACTACTCCCCCCTTAACTCAGACCCATATCTTCACACGTACATCAACATAATAGTGTAAGATCATTAACTCTTAGCCTGAGGACATATCCCTCACACACACTATACTACCCCAGACACAAACTCGGGATAAAACTGATGAAGCAGGACGAATGTGGACATAGTACCGACCAGCGAAGCAGTGGGGGACCAAGAGCTGTAATTCGACCCCTGAAACCACAAATAGGTGAGTTAAATAGGTAAGTGCACACACACACACACACACAGTTTTTATGGGGGCCAGAGACTACAAACCTTACTCAAGGAAAAAGATCTCGGGGTAAGTATAACACCAGGCACATCTCCTGAAGCGCACATCAACCAAATAACTGCTGCAGCATATGGGCGCCTAGCAAACCTCAGAACAGCATTCCGACATCTTAATAAGGAATCGTTCAGGACCCTGTACACCGTGTACGTTAGTCCCATATTGGAGTACGCGACACCAATTTGGAACCCACACCTAGCTAAGCACGTAAAGAAACTAGAGAAAGTGCAAAGGTTTGCAACAAGACTAGTCCCAGAGCTAAGAGGTATGTCCTATGAGGAGAGGTTAAGGGAAATCAACCTGACACTGGAGGACAGGAGATATAAGGAGCACATGATAACGACCTACAAAATACTGGGAGGAATTGACAAGGTGGACAAAGGCAGGATGTTCCAGAGATGGGACACAGCAACAAGGGGACACAGTTGGAAGTTGAAGACACAGATGAATCACAGGGATGTTAGGAAGCATTTATTCAACCACAGAGTAGTAAGGAAGTGGAATAGTTTGGGAAGGGATGTAGTGGAGGCAGGATCCATACATAGCTTTAAGCAGAGGTATGATAAAGCTCACGGTTCAGGGAGAGTGACCCAGTAGCGATCATTGACAAGGTGGACAAAGACAGGATGTTCCAGAGATGGGACACAGCAACAAGGGGACACGGAAGTTGAAGACACAGATGAATCACAGGGATGTTAGGAAGCATTTATTCAACCACAGAGTAGTAAGGAAGTGGAATAGTTTGGGAAGGGATGTAGTGGAGGCAGGATCCATACATAGCTTTAAGCTGAGGTATGATAAAGCTCACGGTTCAGGGAGAGTGACCCAGTAGCGACCAGTGAAGAGGCGGGGCCAGGAGCTTGGACTCGACCCCTGCAACCTCAACTAGGTGAGTACACACACACACACACACACACATACCCCTGAGAGCATGTAGTGGGTCATAAGCGCCAGGCTCCGGGAATCTTAGTGCTTTTAGGGCGTGTTTTAGCAGCTAGAAGCAACCAGTGTTAGTGAGAACGTCAGTGAACAACCCTACAAGTGATAACCAATGTATTAGCAAAAATAAAGTAAAGGCGAGAGAAAGCCTGAAATTATACAACAAAATTTCAAAGTGCCAGTTCGTTGAGGCCTAGTTGGCACTTGTTGCCACACTGTTACAAATATACAAAGTACAAAGCGAGTGACTAAAGAGAAAATATCAAATAGAATTAAGAGAGGTTGGCTAACGAGAAACTGTGATGTAGCACACAGCCAACGTGAACAAGCTAGCCAGAAAGGGGATATATATATATATATATATATATATATATATATATATATATATATATATATATATATATATATATATATATATATATATATATATACATATACATATACATAGTAACCCCTTCTACATATGCTAGTAACCCCTTCTCCTGTATATATTACTAAATGTAAAAGGAGAAACTTTCGTTTTTCCTTTTGGGCTACCCTGCCTCGGTGGGATACGGCCGGTGTGTTGAAAGAAGAAAGAAGAGAACATATACATAAATATATATAAGCAGAGGTGGTGGCAGCAGTAGGCCTGAGGAAGTAGGCCGCCATAACAGGTTGGGTGTCATCACAAATAAGAAGTGTACTTACCAAAAGTGAAGTGTAAATTATAAAAGTAGCAGTATACAAGTGATAAGTGTGGTAAATGAGGACTCAAAAGGGCAACGAGAAAAGAATAGCTGAAGAAGTCAGAGGTGGAAGGGCGAGGTGCACGAGTCATCGTACAGCGAGCATCGTACAGCGAGCATCGTACATCAGGCATCTGGATGGACGTCCCCTCTGAGGAGTAACGTACAAATCACCTGTTTGTGGTTGGCGGGAGGTTTTGAGTGGTAGAGCCGGCCCAACGGTCACTGGTAGCTCGCTATCTAAACCCTGCTCCAGAGCGATTATCATACACACAACACCTAGCAGTAGTAGGAAGATAAAATCTGTAGGAGCAAGGAATAGGCATGAGGATTAAGTCGGGGCTAATGGGACTACAGCCCTGACAACAGTTTCGAGAGATAATGTTTTAGGACACAAAGACAGTACAATCTGAGAAGCAAGTATTGGGTACACATGTAGTAAAAGGTAGTACATAACTGGGTGAAAGAAAGACTCGTTAACACACGCTAGTATTATAATTATTAGAATTACTCTCAGTGTTAATGGTATCTTATTAGTATTACGGATACACAGAGGTGAAATGTATTTCTGGGACATATAAACAACTGACGTGCTCACATACACACACACGCACACACATACACACTCGGGGCCAGGAGCTGAGTCTCGACCCCTGAAACCACAACTAGGTGAGTACACACACCCACTCATTCACACAGCTGATCCTTGGAATTTGACCGTGTCCCCTCACCCCCCCACACACCTTTCCCTCCCCCACAGACCTTTCCCCTCCCCCACTCTTGCCTTCACTCCCTCCTATCTTTCTCCCCCTCCCTCGCGTTTCTCTCTCTCATAGCCTTTTTCCCTCCCCTTCCCCCTACTCTTTCTTTCTCTCCCTCTCTCTCCCTCTCTCTCTCTCACTCTCTCCCTCTCTCTCTCTCTCTCTCTCCCTCTCTCTCTCTCTCTCTCTCTCTCTCTCTCTCTCTCTCTCTCTCTCTCTCTCTCTCTCTCTCTCTCTCTCTCTCTCTCTCTCGATAGGCTTCTCTCTCCTTCTCCCTTTTTCCATATTTCTACCCCTCCCTCGCATTTCTCTCTCTCATAGCCTTTTCCCTCACCCTCCTTTCTCTGTCTGTCTGTCTGTCTCTCTCTCTCTCTCTCTCTCTCTCTCTCTCTCTCTCTCTCTCTCTCTCTCTCTCTCTCTCTCTCTCTCCCTCTCTTTCTCCCTCTCTCTACCCTTTCTCTCCCCCTCACATTTCTCTCTCTCTTTCTTTCTCTCTCTCCCTCTCTCTCTCTCTCACTCTCTCTCTCTATCTCTCTCTCTCTCTCTCTCTCTCTCCATAGGCTTCTCTCTCCATCTCCCTTTTTCTATATTTCTACCCCTCCCTCGCATTTCTCTCTCTCATAGCCTTTTCCCTCACCCTCCTTTCTCTGTCTGTCTGTCTCTCTCTCTCTCTCTCTCTATAGGCTTCTCTCTCCATCTCCCTTTTTCTATATTTCTACCCCTCCCTCGCATTTCTCTCTCTCATAGCCTTTTCCCTCACTCTCCTTTCTCTGTCTCTCTCTCTCTCTCTATATATATATATATATATATATCTATCTCTCTCTCCCTCTCTCCCTCTCTCTACCCTTTCTCTCCCCCCTCACATTTCTCTCTCTCACCCTTGGTCTTATCCCTAACCCCCATACTCTCTCCTCTCTCTCCCTCTTTCTACCCTTTCCCTCTCCTCTCTCTCCCTCTTTCTACCCTTTCTCTCTCCCCCTCGCACCCTCTCCCTCCTCTAGCCTTCTGAAAAAAAAAAAAAAAAAAAAAAAAAATGGGTGGCTCTAGAGGACGGAAAACCAGAGATCTGGTAGACGAACCAGGGAGGAAAGACTGGGAGTTAGAGCTCCAAAAAAGGGAGGAAGAGTGGGGAAGGAAGATAGTAGAGCTTGGTAAGAAAATGGAGGAGCAGAT
>NW_027195765.1:0-137007 GCF_038502225.1 Cherax quadricarinatus
CCCAGCCAGCCAGCCACCCAGCCAGCTAGTCAGCCAGCCAATGCATCCAGCCAGCCAGCCAGCCAACAAGCCAGCCATGCATCCAGCCAACCAGCCAGCCAGCAAGCCATGCACCAAGCCAGCCAGTCATGCATCCAGCCAGCCAGCCAGTCATGCATCCAGCCAGCCAGCCAGCCAGTCATGCATCCAGCCAGCCAGCCAGTCATGCATCCAGCCAGCCAGCCAACAAGTCAGTCATGCATCCAGCCAGGCAGCAAGCCAGCCAGTCATGCATCCTGCCAGCCAGCCAGCCAGTCATGCATCCAGCCAGCCAGTCAGTCATGCATCCAGCCAACAAGCCAGCCATGCATTCAGCCAGCCATGCATCAAGGCAGCCAGCCAGCCAGCCAACAAGCCAGCCATGCATCCAGCCAGCCAGTCAGCCAGCCAGCCGGCCAGCCAGCCAGCCAGCCATGCATCCAACCAGCCAGCCATCATGCCATGCATCCAGCCAGCCAGCCAGTCATGCATCCAGCCAGCCAGCCAGTCATGCATCCAGCCAGTCAGCCAGCCAGCCAGCCACCCAGCCAGCCAGCTAGCCACCCAGCCAGCCACCCAGCCACCCAGCCAGGCACCCAGCCAGCCAGCCAGCCAGCCAGCCAGTCACCCAGTGTTACGCAGAGATGCAGTTATAATATATGTCTTTCATATTTGCTCATCTTTCTAATATTATATTGCGATTACTATCGTTAAATGCTAAAACGAGAGTAATCAGCTTTATAATATTAAATATTCATTTTCACCTTTCCCATTTTTCATTATATGTATATATTTATTCTGCTGCGGAAATGGATAACGACCAATTTGTTTGGCCTCACGTCTACACTACTCGCCTGAAGCGAGCTGACGTCAGGTGTGAGTGGGGTAGATTAAACACTACTCGCCTGAAGCGAGCTGACGTCAGGTGTGAGTGGGGTAGATTAAACACTACTCGCCTGAAGCGAGCTGACGTCAGGTGTGAGTGGGGTAGATTAAACACTACTCGCCTGAAGCGAGCTGACGTCAGGTGTGAGTGGGGTAGATTAAACACTACTCGCCTGAAGCGAGCTGACGTCAGGTGTGAGTGGGGTAGATTAAACACTACTCGCCTGAAGCGAGCTGACGTCAGGTGTGAGTGGGGTAGATTAAACACTACTCGCCTGAAGCGAGCTGACGTCAGGTGTGAGTGGGGTAGATTAAACACTACTCGCCTGAAGCGAGCTGACGTCAGGTGTGAGTGGGGTAGATTAAACACTACTCGCCTGAAGCGAGCTGACGTCAGGTGTGAGTGGGGTAGATTAAACACTACTCGCCTGAAGCGAGCTGACGTCAGGTGTGAGTGGGGTAGATTAAACACTACTCGCCTGAAGCGAGCTGACGTCAGGTGTGAGTGGGGTAGATTAAACACTACTCGCCTGAAGCGAGCTGACGTCAGGTGTGAGTGGGGTAGATTAAACACTACTCGCCTGAAGCGAGCTGACGACAGAGGTACAAAAAAATACAGATAAGAGCAGCATGCCAAAGCCACTTATACTATGCATAGCATTACGGGCTGGCTTAAAATTAACTTAAGATTAACTAAGCAATGATGAAATCAGTGATAAAACATTATTGTAAACAGATAACTATAAAGCACAAATGAGTATTACAAAGACAGGTCATATGGTTGCATGCATTGTTGTACATTCAGTAGAATGGAGTATTCTGTTAGGTAGTGTATTTAAAAAATAATAAAGTTAGATTGGGTTTTAGGTTTAACATTTATGTGATATAATTGTGAGAAACATTTAAGATATACAATTTATAAGGTTCAGTTATTCAGTATTTATTTGGTTTTGGGTGAGTAAGTGATCTTTGAGAAGAGACTTGAATTTATAAACAGGTAGTGTTTCTTTTATATTTACAGGTAATGAATTCCAGATTTTAGGGCCTTTTATGTGCATTGAGTTTTTGCATAGTGTGAGATGGACACGAGGAACATCAAAGAGTGATCTGTGCCTTGTGTTATGGTCATGTGTTCTGTTGAGGTTGGCAAGGAGATGTTTGAGGGGAGGGTTAATATCAGAGTTAAGTGTTCTATGTATGTAATAGGTGCAGTAATAAGTATGGATGTTTTGTATGGTGAGTAGGTTTAGTGTATTGAATATTGGTGGAGTGTGCTGCCTGTAGTGAGAATTTGTTATCATTCTAACTGCAGCCTTTTGTTGGGTAATTAGTGGTCTGAGATGGTTAATTGTTGTTGAGCCCCATGCACAAATTCCATAGGTGAGATAGGGGTAAATAAGAGAGTGATATAGGGCCAGGAGGGCTGACTGTGGAGCATAGTACCGTATCTTCGATAGTATGCCTACAGTCTTGGAAATTTTCTTAGAAATTTGTTGTATATGTGTATGAAATTTGAGTCTATTATCAAGGTGGATTCCTAAGAATTTTCCCTCTGTTAGCTTTGTGATAGGTGATCCGTTTATCATTATGTTAAGAGGGACATCTGTAGCTCTGTTACCAAACTGAATGAAGTAGGTTTTGTCAATGTTTAGTGTAAGTTTGTTAGTCCTCATCCAGGTAGATATTTTCTGTAATTCGGTATTTACAGTATTGGCTAGCGTGACTGGGCTCGGGTGAGAGAAGACGTATGTAGTGTCATCTGCAAATAGTGTGGGTTTGAGTAATTGCGAAGCATTTGGTAGGTCATTTATGTATAGGAGAAAGAGAAGAGGGCCAAGGACACTTCCCTGTGGGACACCAACTGTAATTGGTTGTGCAGAAGAGTTTGCCCCATTTGCGTACACATATTGGCTTCTGTTGCTGAGGTATGACTTGAGGTAGTTGAGGGAGTGCCCTCTTATACCATAGTGTGACAATTTTACGTGGAGCAAGTCATGGTCAACTGTATCAAAAGCTTTACGTAAGTCAATGAAGATCCCCAGTGGGACTTCTTTTTTCTCTATTGCAGTGTATATATGTTCTAGCATGTGTATAATAGCATCATTAGTATTTTTATTAGGCCTGAATCCAAATTGGCAGGGGTTGAGTATGTTTTGGGAGATAAGGTAGGAGTAGATTCGTTTATGAATTAATTTTTCGAAGATTTTTGAGAGAGGGTGTAAGTTGGATATTGGCCTATAGTTATTCAACTCTGTTTGGTCTCCTCCTTTGTGGATCGGGGTGACCCTTGCTATTTTGAGTACTGTAGGGAAGGTGGAGGATTCAATGGATTTGTTAAAGAGTGTTGCAATGATTGGTGATAGCACTTGTGACACTTTTTTGTATATAAAGGGTGGTAAGGTATTTAAATCTCCTGCCTTGTTTTTTAGTGTGTTGATAATAAGGGAGACTTCGTATGGGTTAGTCGGAGCTAGGAACAGTGTGTTCGGGTAGTTGCCAGTGAGGTAGTCATTTGGTGGGGTATCTGAGCTTGGGATTTTATTGGCAAGGTTTTGTCCTATAGTGGAGAAGAAATCATTGAGTCTGTTTGCTGTTTCTGTTGGTGGGAGTTGGGGTTCATCTGATTTTGCTAATTTTATTTCGCTATTTCGTGATATCTTTTTTGTTCCCAGAATTTCTGATAGGGTTTTCCAGGTCTTTTTTATATCACCTCGTAAGTTGGATAATCTGTTCTCATAATACAATTTTTTTGCCCTTCTTATCAGGCTGGTTAGGATTGACGAGTAACGTTTTGTTTGGTCTCTGGTTATGTGACCCATTCTGTACTGTTTTTCATATTGGTGTTTTGTATTTATGGATTTGAGAATGCTGGGTGTTAGCCAGGGACTGTTCAGTCTCTTAGCTGTCATCTGTTTAGTTTTTTTAGGGCAGTGCTTGTTATAGAGGTATTGGGTCTTTTTTAGAAAATTATTAATACATTCGTCAATATCTGTATAGATTTCTAGCTCAGTGTGCCAGTCAATGTTTGCTACTGCTGTTGTGAAGTTATTAATGGCTGCCTCATTGTGAAGTCTGAAGGTGACTTTAGTAGTGTCTTGGGGTAATTTACCAAGAGTTGTTATGAGGAAAGTAGGGTAGTGGTCTGTGGTATTATCTGTAATTATGCCTGATTTTAAAGGGGATATGGTGTTGGTCCAGATGTGGTCAAGTAGGGAAACACTAGTCTCTGTAACTCTTGTAGGTTTTGTTACTGTTGGTAGCAACATACAGTTACTCATTGTGTTTGTGAATTCAGTAACGTGTGGGTCCTGGTCTTGCAGGAGATTTATATTGAAGTCACCTGAGAGTAGTAAGTGATCTTTGTTCATGCGTGCATCAGTTATCATACTTCCTAGGTTTTGACTAAATTGGCTAATGTTTGACTGTGGAACTCTGTAGATGTTTATCAATGTGAGAGGTTTTTGTAGGTATTTGGATTTGAATTTGGCTATTATATATTCCCCATGTTCATCCCTTGTGCAAGTATTAGTGATACATTCTAGTTGGTCTGAGTAGTATATGGCTGTGCCACCCCCTTGTTGGTCTGGCCTACAGTTGTGTATGGCTGTGTAACCAGGAATGGCATAGACATCTGTACTATCAGGCTTTAGCCAGGTTTCAGTTAGTGTAATGATGGACATATTGGCATGTAAGGAATTTAGTAATGCTATGAGGTCATCGTAATGCTTGCTTAAAGATCTGATATTGTAGTTAAAGACAGTTATGTTGTTGTTGGCACTGAGAAGTGCCTTTGATTATTCTGCAGTGTAGTAATTACAGTAACTGTTTGATTCATTTAAGTCATTAAATAAGAGGTTGGTATCAGGATCAATGCTTGTAATCATAAGATTTGTAGTGAATCTATAGTTAGAATTAAGTATAAAACAAAGTAAATAGTCTTAAGGTAAAAAATAGCACCTGAATTATTTAACAATTGTAAAATAATGTTACCTGGAGTTTACCTGGAGAGAGTTTCGGGGGTCAACGCCCCCGCGGCCCGGTCTGTGACCAGGCCTCCTGGTGGATCAGCGCCTGATCAACCAGGCTGTTGCTGCTGGCTGCACGCAAACCAACGTACGAGCCACAGCCCGGCTGATCAGGAACTGACTTTAGGTGCTTGTCCAGTGCCAGCTTGAAGACTGCCAGGGGTCTGTTGGTAATCCCCCTTATGTGTGCTGGGAGGCAGTTGAACAGTCTCGGGCCCCTGACACTTATTGTATGGTCTCTTAACGTGCTAGTGACACCCCTGCTTTTCATTGGGGGGATGGTGCATCGTCTGCCAAGTCTTTTGCTTTCGTAGTGAGTGATTTTCGTGTGCAAGTTCGGTACTAGTCCCTCTAGGATTTTCCAGGTGTATATAATCATGTATCTCTCCCTCCTGCGTTCCAGGGAATACAGGTTTAGAAACCTCAAGCGCTCCCAGTAATTGAGGTGTTTTATCTCCGTTATGCGCGCCGTGAAAGTTCTCTGTACATTTTCTAGGTCGGCAATTTCACCTGCCTTGAAAGGTGCTGTTAGAGTGCAGCAATATTCCAGCCTAGATAGAACAAGTGACCTGAAGAGTGTCATCATGGGCTTGGCCTCCCTAGTTTTGAAGGTTCTCATTATCCATCCTGTCATTTTTCTAGCAGATGCGATTGATACAATGTTATGGTCCTTGAAGGTGAGATCCTCCGACATAATCACTCCCAGGTCTTTGACGTTGGTGTTTCGCTCTATTTTGTGGCCAGAATTTGTTTTGTACTCTGATGAAGATTTAATTTCCTCATGTTTACCATATCTGAGTAATTGAAATTTCTCATCGTTGAACTTCATATTGTTTTCTGCAGCCCACTGAAAGATTTGGTTGATGTCCGCCTGGAGCCTTGCAGTGTCTGCAATGGAAGACACTGTCATGCAGATTCGGGTGTCATCTGCAAAGGAAGACACGGTGCTGTGGCTGACATCCTTGTCTATGTCGGATATGAGGATGAGGAACAAGATGGGAGCTAGTACTGTGCCTTGTGGAACAGAGCTTTTCACCGTAGCTGCCTCGGACTTTACTCTGTTGACGACTACTCTCTGTGTTCTGTTAGTGAGGAAATTATAGATCCATCGACCGACTTTTCCTGTTATTCCTTTAGCACGCATTTTGTGCGCTATTACGCCATGGTCACACTTGTCGAAGGCTTTTGCAAAGTCTGTATATATTACATCTGCATTCTTTTTGTCTTCTAGTGCATTTAGGACCTTGTCGTAGTGATCCAGTAGTTGAGACAGACAGGAGCGACCTGTTCTAAACCCATGTTGCCCTGGGTTGTGTAACTGATGGGTTTCTAGATGGGTGGTGATCTTGCTTCTTAGGACCCTTTCAAAGATTTTTATGATATGGGATGTTAGTGCTATTGGTCTGTAGTTCTTTGCTGTTGCTTTACTGCCCCCTTTGTGGAGTGGGGCTATGTCTGTTGTTTTTAGTAACTGAGGGACGACCCCCGTGTCCATGCTCCCTCTCCATAGGATGGAAAAGGCTCGTGATAGGGGCTTCTTGCAGTTCTTGATGAACACAGAGTTCCATGAGTCTGGCCCTGGGGCAGAGTGCATGGGCATGTCATTTATCGCCTGTTCGAAGTCATTTGGCGTCAGGATAACATCGGATAGGCTTGTGTTAATCAAATTTTGTGGCTCTCTCATAAAAAATTCATTTTGATCTTCGACTCTCAGTCTGGTTAGCGGCTTGCTAAAAACTGAGTCATATTGGGACTTGAGTAGCTCACTCATTTCCTTGCTGTCATCTGTGTAGGACCCATCTTGTTTAAGTAGGGGCCCAATACTGGACGTTGTTCTCGATTTTGATTTGGCATAGGAGAAGAAATACTTTGGGTTTCTTTCGATTTCATTTATGGCTTTTAGTTCTTCCCGCGATTCCTGACTCCTAAAGGATTCTTTTAGCTTAAGTTCGATGCTTGCTATTTCTCTGACCAGTGTCTCCCTACGCATTTCAGATATATTGACCTCTTTTAGCCGCTCTGTTATTCTTTTCCGTCGCCTGTAAAGGGAGCGCCTGTCTCTTTCTATTTTACATCTACTCCTCCTTTTTCTTAGAGGAATAAGCCTTGTGCATACATCGAGTGCCACCGAGTTAATCTGTTCTAGGCATAAGTTTGGGTCTGTGTTGCTTAGTATATCTTCCCAGCTTATATCGGTTAGGACTTGGTTTACTTGGTCCCACTTTATGTTTTTGTTATTGAAGTTGAATTTGGTGAATGCTCCCTCGTGACTAGTCTCATTTTGTCGGTCTGGGGCTCCACGCATACATGTCTGAACCTCAATTATGTTGTGATCTGAGTATATTGTTTTTGATATGGTGACATTTCTTATCAGATCATCATTGTTAGTGAAGATGAGGTCTAGTGTATTCTCCAGTCTAGTAGGCTCTATTATTTGCTGGTTTAAATTGAATTTTGTGCAGAGATTTAAAAGCTCGTGTGAGTGTGAGTTTTCATCAGAGCTGCCTCCTGGTGTTATTACTGCAACAATATTATTTGCTATATTCCTCCATTTTAGGTGCCTTAAGTTGAAATCCCCCAGGAGCAAGATGTTGGGTGCAGGAGCTGGAAGATTTTCCAGACAGTGGTCAATTTTTAACAGCTGTTCCTGGAATTGCTGGGATGTTGCATCCGGAGGCTTGTAGACTACCACAATGACTAGGTTTTGGTTCTCGACCTTTACTGCTAAAACTTCCACTACGTCATTTGAGGCATTAAGCAGTTCTGTGCAAACAAGTGACTCTGCAATGTACAGGCCAACCCCCCCCTTTTGCCTGTTCACTCTGTCACATCTGTATAGGTTGTAACCTGGGATCCATATTTCGTTGTCCAAGTGATCCTTTATGTGGGTCTCAGTGAAAGCCGCGAACATTGCCTTTGCCTCTGCAAGCAGTCCACGGATGAAAGGTATTTTGTTGTTTGTTGCTGGCTTTAGACCCTGTATATTTGCAAAGAAGAATGTTATCGGACTGGTGGTATTGTTGGTACTGGGGGGGGATTTTTTTTCCGGCATTAGTATCTGTATCTGTTGGTTTGGAGTGGAGGCCATCGACTGTGGTTCCACTCCAGGAATGACTGGATTTGGTGTACGATTTCTGCCATTTCCTGCCAGTTTTTTTTCCTTCCTGGCACTAAAAAACCTCTCCCTCTTGAGTGGCTGTGGCTACCCAGGTTTTCCCATGGCCTGGATGTTTTGTATCTTTTTGTCCCCTTTAGATGGTATGCCTGGCAATTTAAGTTATAGCACAGTCTTTCCTGTACTGAAGAGGTACACATTTCAGGGTGAAAAAGCTTACAGGAAGGGAGTTTGCATTTTCCTGTTGTCATATGGGCATGGCATTTTCTAGGGTGGTCATAGTTGCATGTCCCATCTGTTTTTCCAGATTTCCCATGCCAGCAGATACCAAGTGCATAGTATGTGCACAGGCTTGGTTTCCGTTTGCCTTGGGTTTCTGTGACTGTATTCCCTGTTGGTGCATGTTTCCCTGTCTTACTTCTATCCTCCCTAGCACCAACAATGGAGCTCCCACCAGTTGTTTTTGGTAATTTATCCTCACTATTGCTATTGGAGTCCTCTTGTTTGCTATTTCCTGCGGTATTTCTAGTTTGCAATATTGGTTTTATCTTATCTTTGACTACACTTGTTTCCCTACTATGGCTCCTGTCCCCTATGAGGTCATTTATATGTATTCCTTCCTGCGTATAATTCCCGACTACCAGGACAGCTTCAATTACTGTCTCCAGCTCCCAGGACAGCACCTCCAGCTTCACCATTACTGTCTCCCAGGACAGTATCTCCAGCTTCACCATTACTGTCTCCCAGGACAGCACCTCCAGCTTCACCATTACTGTCTCCCAGGACAGCACCTCCAGCTTCACCATTACTGTCTCCCAGGACAGCACTATCAGCCCCACATTTACTGACTACCAGGACATCACCTCCAGCCTTACAGTTTGTGACTACATGGCCAGTATCAAGGGCAGTACCATTCAGCCCAGACTTTTTATGTTCCCATCTGTTGTAGAAAGCTTCCAGGTTTTCTATGAAAGCAGCTTTGATGTTATCCTCTTTTAATACCCTTGTGATTTTAGTCCACAGATTTTCCTCATTTGGGCATACCCAAAAACACTTCTCTGTTTTAATACTGCTTGTAGCTAGTTCTGGGATATCTGCACAAGGAGCGTGACACCAATTTCCACAAAAATGACAATTTATCCATGTGGAAGCCCGTTTGTTTGACTGACCACAGACTACACACAGCTTCATAATGATTTGAATGGTTGATTTACTGCAATTCTACTAGCAACCTCTTGAATATTATTCTAACTAGATTTAATTGACAAAATAAAATTCACAATTAAAGTACCAAAAGAATAATAGTAAAAAAATAACAATGGTAATGTCTTGGTTATAATATGATAGTAAGATGGTAGACAGGTACACAGGTACACAGGTACAAAGGATAATATAAAGGTTGGAGTTGAATATACAAACTTGAAAATTTGGCAACAAAATGTTATGGGAAGTATAAAATAATGTTTAATGTACAAAAGTAAAATTGACTGGTAGTAAATATGGTGTTTAATAAAATTTTAGTAAGTAATAATGATTACAAAAAAGTGAAAAAGTAATGTTTATTTCATTCAATATTGCACTGGTAGTTATACTAGAGGTTATATGGCAGTACAAGGTAATTAAGAGTACTCTAAGATAGTAAATGTGGTATTAAAACAGGTAAAGGTAATTAGACAAGTAATGGTTATTAAATGTCAAAAATGTTAAGAGTAAATTGAAATTTTAGTAAAAATGATATTTATTACCTACAACCTTATTACGATAGAACTAGAGAACAATTCTCCTCGAAAAGTCCTCTAGACTAACAACGCCTAGGGTTTATAAAGTTTATCGTAATAAATGGGGACCTACTGTCCGGGAGACTGAACCTTGAAATACAGACTTATAAAATATGGCTGAATTATCCGCCAGGTTTGAAGACCTTACAGTTGAACGACTGAATACGTTAAAGTTACAAACTTGTTGGCAAATAGCAAAGTCTCTCGGAGTAAAGTATGACAAGCACTATACTTCTGTTACCCTACGGGCTATCATTCGGAATTTACTTTTTCCAGAAGCCCCAGAAGAAGACTCCGGCGAGGATTTAGAAGATAATGAAAGTCTAATTTCACAATTTGACCGGCAGTCATCAGTAAATGAGATGGAAATGCCTTCAGTAGCTACTAAGGACATATCAACGAGACCTAAGACTCCAAGACCAGTTTCTTCTCAAGCTCAGACCACTTGGGAAACCCTAGACTTCACCGGTAGTACACCAGGAACAACCACATTCTCTACGTTGACGGAACCCAGAGCTCCTGTGAGGAATAATCCAGAGTTTTTCCAGTGGAACTCCATTCAAATTCCTCCAGAGATCCACTCTCCGGAACAATTCGAGAGATTAGAACGCTTCTTGATATTACAAACTACGTACATTGAAGCCCAACGTAAGTTTAAACATGAAGAGTTTGAAAGAGAATCCATCAGACGTGATAGACAACTCGACCCAGGAAAAACTGAATCTCGTCCGACACCAAGAGTCGAGACGTTCAATGTTCATCAAGCGGCCGCCATGGTTCCCAGATTCTGTGAAGAAAACCTCGACGCATTTTTTGAAGCCTTTGAAAACCAGGCTCAAATTATGAAGTGGCCCAGGGAACATTGGGCGGCCCTGATACACACTACCTTGACGGGAAAAGCACAGGCTAGCACGGCGTCCTTACCCTTCGACCAGTACTCTCACTATGAGACAATAAAGAAAACTGTATTGGACGCTTACGACTTGTTGCCTGCTAGTTATCTACGGTCATTCCGGACTTTGAAGCGCAACCCACAGCAGTCCTGGGTAGAGTTTGCCCGAGGGAAACAGGCAGCATTTGAGAGATGGCTTAGGGCTTCAAATTGCAATACAGTGGAATCCCTTTCTCAATTGATTTTAAATGAAGATTTCTTCAATTATTTGACGGACGACCTACATACTTACCTTATCGGACGTTCAGCCTCAACGCTAATAGAAACTGCGTCGATAGCTGATCATTATGAGATAGCTCACCAGATGACGGGTAAGAGTAAACGTCAAGAGGCTTTTCGGAAAAATCCCAAGAAAGATTCAAAGTTTGAAAGAGCGTATACGGTGCGTTCTCCAAACTGGGATAGTAATTCCAGTTATGGAAAATATTCAAGTTTTAAAAAGGAAGATGTTCCCCAACGGATTTGTAATTACTGCCACAAATCGGGACATTTGGAAAACCAATGTAGAAAGAAAAATGAACGGAACTATGAAAATCCCAGGAGATACCCTACTCAAGTGATCTCCTCCCAGGTCCAAGCTAAAGCCCGGCCTGTAAGAACGAACTTGGAGTCGTCCCATCCAGAGACCCAACAGACGAGATGACTACATTCTGAAACCAAGGTACACGAGGCCATGGAACCTTACCTTGCTACAGGAAAAGTCGGCCTCGACGAAAAAAGGTTAGTTAACGTCACTACATTTCGAGACACAGGGAGTTATCTGTCTTTATTGAGGACAGACGTATTACCCCTTGATGATCACTCAGACACCAAGATAGAAGTCTTGTTAGAGGCGTATGGTGGTGCCTTAATTAAAGTACCATTGCATAAAGTGTTTTTGGAAATCCCCGACTATGTGGGTTGGATAACTGTTGGAGTATCTAGTAAAGAATTCCCCATTCAGGGTGTTGGACTGTTGATCGGAAATGATGTATACCACCAAGGTATTTGTAAAGAACCGATGGTGATAAATAACTCTTCTGAAACCCACTATGCTTTGGAAGCATTAAACGAAGGTCCAGCATTATTTCCCTTGAACATTATTACTCGTGCAATGTCTCGCTCCGCAGATTGTGGAGAGCCATCCGAAAATAAAGACCTGGGTTTAGATTTGCTATTCAGTAAGGCAATACAAACTGGAACCTTTAAACCTAGTCAAGCCATGATTAACCCCGAGTGTTCCGCTGGAAAAGGTCTCGGAAGAAATGACCTGATTCAGGCTCAAACTTTAGATCCAGACTTGAATCATTGTAGAAGTATAGCAGTTTCTGAGGAACAGGCCAATCTACTAGAAAACTGTTATTATTACAAGGATGGTATCCTCATGAAAAAGGAGGAAAGTAATGGTTCCAAAGACGTGAGGAGTTTAGTAGTATTGCCAACTTCTTTCCGAGATACCACTCTTGAATTTTCTCATAATAGTCCTCTAGGTGGACATCTTGGGACAAGGAAGACTTTAGGAAAAATAGTAAAACATTTTTATTGGCCTAAGATTGGGGAAAAGGTGAAGAAATACGTTAAAGAATGTCATATTTGCCAGAAGGCAGGTAAGCCTGCTCATAAACCTTCCCCGGCCCCCCTAATTCCTATTCCTGCACGAGGAGAACCTTTCTCTCGTCTAATTATTGATTGTGTGGGACCTCTGCCAAAGACCCGTCAGGGAAACCAATATTTATTTACAATCATGGATACTAGTACAAGATATCCGGAAGCTATCCCTGTTAGGAAAATTACTTCTCGGGTGATTGTTCGTTCCTTATTAAAGTTCTTTTCTCAAGTGGGAATCCCCAGAGAAATTCAGTCAGACCAAGGAACGAACTTTACTTCTAAAACCTTCAGAGAAGCAATGTCCCACTTGGGTATAGAATCTTTGTTGTCCACGAGTTATCACCCTCAATCCCAAGGAGCTCTGGAACGTTTTCACCAGACTCTAAAATCTATGCTAAGAGCATACTGTGAACAGTTTTCCCAAGATTGGGATGAGGGGATACCTTTATTATTGTTTGCATTACGAAACAGTGAACAAGAGAGTACGAGCTTCACTCCGTTTGAACTCATCTACGGGCATCAGGTCCGAGGCCCACTAGCTGTATTGAAAGATACTTGGACTGGCAAAACAACATCCTCGATAAAATCATCACCAGTTCTGATGCAGGAACGTTTGTCTTATGCTAGAGACTTAGCCGCAGAAAATTTGGCGAATGCTCAAAGAAAAATGAAACTTTGGTACGACAAACGAGCAAAACCCCGTTCATTTCAACCTAAAGATTTAGTAATGGTTCAGAGGTTAGTTTCCAGCCATGCTCTCTTACCATGTTACCAAGGTCCTTATGAAGTCGTGAGTAAAAAAAATGATGTAAATTATGTAGTTAAGATACCTGGAAAAAGGAACAAAGTATTTCACATAAATCAACTGAAATCTTATCATTTACCCACCACATCATCACTACCAGTTACAGAGACTAGTGTTTCCCTACTTGACCACATCTGGACCAACACCATATCCCCTTTAAAATCAGGCATAATTACAGATAATACCACAGACCACTACCCTACTTTCCTCATAACTCTTGGTAAACTACCCCAAGACACTACTAAAGTCACCTTCAGACTTCACAATGAGGCAGCCATTAATAACTTCACAACAGCAATAGCAAACATTGATTGGCACACTGAGCTAGAAACCTATACAGATATTGACGAATGTATTAATAATTTTCTAAAAAAAACCCAATACCTCTATAACAAGCACTGCCCTAAAAAAACTAAACAGATGACAGCAAAGAGACTGAACAGTCCCTGGCTAACACCTAGCATTCTCAAATCCATAAATACAAAACACCAATATGAAAAACAGTATAGAATGGGTCACATAACCAGAGACCAAACAAAACGTTACTCGTCAATCCTAACCAGCCTGATAAGAAGGGCAAAAAAATTGTATTATGAGAACAGATTATCCAACTTACGAGGTGATATAAAAAAGACCTGGAAAACCCTATCAGAAATTCTGGGAACAAAAAAGATATCACGAAATAGCGAAATAAAATTAGCAAAATCAGATGAACCCCAACTCCCACCAACAGAAACAGCAAACAGACTCAATGATTTCTTCTCCACTATAGGACAAAACCTTGCCAATAAAATCCCAAGCTCAGATACCCCACCAAATGACTACCTCACCGGCAACTACCCGAACACACTGTTCCTAGCTCCGACTAACCCATACGAAGTCTCCCTTATTATCAACGCACTAAAAAACAAGGCAGGAGATTTAAATACCTTACCAACCTTTATATACAAAAAAGTGTCACAAGTGCTATCACCAATCATTGCAACACTCTTTAACAAATCCATTGAATCCTCCACCTTCCCTACAGTACTCAAAATAGCAAGGGTCACCCCGATCCACAAAGGAGGAGACCAAACAGAGTTGAATAACTATAGGCCAATATCCAACTTACACCCTCTCTCAAAAATCTTCGAAAAATTAATTCATAAACGAATCTACTCCTACCTTATCTCCCAAAACATACTCAACCCCTGCCAATTTGGATTCAGGCCTAATAAAAATACTAATGATGTTATTATACACATGCTAGAACATATATACACTGCAATAGAGAAAAAAGAAGTCCCACTGGGGATCTTCATTGACTTACGTAAAGCTTTTGATACAGTTGACCATGACTTGCTCCACGTAAAATTGTCACACTATGGTATAAGAGGGCACTCCCTCAACTACCTCAAGTCATACCTCAGCAACAGAAGCTAATATGTGTACGCAAATGGGGCAAACTCTTCTGCGCAACCAATTACAGTTGGTGTCCCACAGGGAAGTGTCCTTGGCCCTCTTATACATAAATGACCTTCCAAATGCTTCGCAATTACTCAAACCCACACTATTTGCAGATGACACTACATACGTCTTCTCTCACCCGAGCCCAGTCACGCTAGCCAATACTGTAAATACCGAATTACAGAAAATATCTACCTGGATGAGGACTAACAAACTTACACTAAACATTGACAAAACCTACTTCATTCAGTTTGGTAACAGAGCTACAGATGTCCCTCTTAACATAATGATAAGCGGATTACCTATCACAAAACTAACAGAGGGAAAATTCTTAGGAATCCACCTTGATAGTTAGTTAGTTTAGTTTAATATGTTTATTATGCACCCCATACCCATCCTGTGGGCGGTAGTCAAAAGATTACAGAGGTACATAATTGGTCCAGGGACTGGACTCCAAAGTTTTGATAGCTGAGCAAGTTACAGAGGTAATGAACTCACAATTTACAAAGGTAATGAACTCACAATTTACAAAGGTAATGAACTCACAATTTACAAAGGTAATGAACTCCAGGTAAGTCTGGTCACAATCATGACAAGTTACAAAGGTATTTACAGATTACAGAGGTACGTAATGGGTTCAGGGACTGGGCCCCCAAAGTTTTGATAGCTGAACTAGGTACAAAGGTAATGAGCTCACAAGTTACAAAGGTAATGAATTCTGTAGAATAGTTACTTACGTTTATACTTTGGATACAATCATGAACAAATTATAGAGTAATGAGCAATTCACACTTCCACACCCGGTCACAACTGTAATGAGTTATTGGTGCAAATATTGATTGTTGAGTCACACACACACACACACACACACACACACACACACACACACACACACACAGCCCCATATAGGCCCCCACCAAGGCTCTCGCTCCCCCAACCCCAATATTCTTGCATGACCACAATGATAGAAAAGAAACTAAAGGTTTGGTACACAAACGCGGATAATAGACTCAAATTTCATACACATATACATCAAATTTCTAAGAAAATTTCCAAGACTGTAGGCATACTATCGAAGATACGGTACTATGTCCCACAGTCAGCCCTCCTGGCCCTATATCACTCTCTTATTTACCCCTATCTCACTTATGGAATTTGTGCATGGGGCTCAACAACAATTAACCATCTCAGACCACTAATTACTCAACAAAAGGCTGCAGTTAGAATGATAACAAATTCTCTCTACAGGCAGCACACTCCACCAATATTCAATACACTAAACCTACTCACCATACAAAACATCCATACTTATTACTGCACCTATTACATACATAGAACACTTAACTCTGATATTAACCCTCCCCTCAAACATCTCCTTGCCAACCTCAACAGAACACATGACCATAACACAAGGCACAGATCACTCTTTGATGTTCCTCGTGTCCATCTCACACTATGCAAAATCTCAATGCACATAAAAGGCCCTAAAATCTGGAATTCATTACCTGTAAATATAAAAGAAACACTACCTGTTTATAAATTCAAGTCTGTTCTCAAAGATCACTTACTCACCCAAAACCAAATAAATACTGAATAACTGAACCTTATAAATTGTATATCTTAAATGTTTCTCATAATTATATCACATAAATGTTAAACCTAAAACCCAATCTAACTTTATTATTTTTTAAATACACTACCTAACAGAATCACTACCTAACTGAATGCAACCATATGACCTGTCTTTGTAATACTCACTTGTGCTTTATAGTAATCTGTTTACATTAATGTTTTATCACTGATTTCATCATTGCTTAGTTAATCTTAAGTTAATTTTAAGCCAGCTCGTAATGCTATGCATAGTATAAGTGGCTTTGGCATGCTGCTCTTATCTGTATTTTTTTGTACCTCTGTATGTGTGCTCAAATTGGAAATAAATAAATAAATAAATAAATCAGAAGGTGTCAAAAGAGCCGACGCTCACCTTAAAAATTCTGAAGCTCTACTCAATCTTGATATACTTAACAATCTGGACGATTCAAAAAGGCAAGAAATAAGTAACTTAATATTGAATTATAAAAGCTTATTTGGAGATGTGCCAAAAACTTGTACTCTAGGGTATCACGAAGTCGAGCTCCGCAATTCGCATCCAATCAAACAACCACCTTATAGAGTGAGCCCTACTAAACATCAGATGTTGAAGCAAGAAGTTGACTTTCTTCTCGAACATGGCCTTGTGGAACGAAGTAAGAGTCCTTGGGCGTCCCCTTGCCTGTTAGTTCCCAAACCAGACGGAACATTTCGCATGTGTATGGACTACCATAAGCTTAATTCTGTCACAATACCAGACGGATATCCTCTTCCTCGAATAGACGACCTGATAGATACTGTCTCCAGCTCTAAATTCGTGAGTCGACTTGATTTACTGCGAGGGTATTACTAAGTTCCTCTGGCGCCAAAGGATAGAGACAAAACAGCCTTTGCAATTAAAGATGGTTTGTTCAATTACTGAGTTATGCCCTTCGGTTTATGTAACGCGGCCTCAACCTTTCAGAGACTTATGAACGAGCTAACTCGACCTTTGGAAGGAGTCGAGGCATATCTTGATGATTTGGTAGTGTTTAGCGACTCTTGGGAAGAACACCTTATTCGACTGGAAGCTTTATTCAAATCCCTAGATAGCTATAATTTCACTGTCAATCTAGCAAAGTGTGCTTTTGGACAAGCCACTATTAAATACTTGGGTTTTCAAATAGGACAAGGGAAAGTGGTACCCCTTAACCTTAAAGTAAAAGCCATTACTGAATTCCCTATTCCAAGTGATAGAAAAGGAGTGCAAAGATTTCTGGGTATGATTAGCTACTACCGAAGATTTTGCCCCAACTTTGCACAATTAGCTGCTCCTCTGACTGAATTAACTAGTCCTAGAGTAACCTTTAAATGGACCCTGGAATGTAATGAAGCTTTTGAAAAATTAAAAAGATTGCTTACGTCCTCTCCTGTATTACAAAGTCCCAATTTTCACAAACCCTTTATCTTGCATATTGATGCTAGCTGCTATGCGACATAGACAAGGATGTCAGCCACAGCACCGTGTCTTCCTTTGCAGATGACACCCGAATCTGCATGACAGTGTCTTCCATTGCAGACACTGCAAGGCTCCAGGCGGACATCAACCAAATCTTTCAGTGGGCTGCAGAAAACAATATGAAGTTCAACGATGAGAAATTTCAATTACTCTGTTGCGGCCCCCTGCCAAACTAGCGGTTAAATAGTTAACCTGCCGGCCGGCAGTACCACTGGGTACGTCATCAAACCCAATGTGGGGACTGCTGAGCCGGCCTTAGAGCATTAAGTACCTGAACTCCTCAGGGCACGCATCTAAGCAGTAGGTACCTAACCACCTAATCGTACACATCTACTGGCTTTAGAAACATTAAGTACCTGAACTCCTCACGGTACGCATCTACGCAGTAGGTACCTGAACACCTAATCGTACCTATCTACTGGCGTTAGAAGAACCGCTCACCGCAGCTCACTGAGTCTGTTGGCCTCAGTTACTTGACGGCCGCATTCAGTGAGCTTGCAGCATGGTGTTCGGCTAGCGGTGTGTCAACCAGCTTTCGAGAGGATTTACTGGACTACCGGTGATGTCTGCGAACTCACCGCCTACGCTTGTCAACTGTGGGCCGGAGTCATCGGATGCTGTTTGGTGGGACATTACATGAAGATAAGGTTGGAGTGTTACACTGAACTGGGCTAGGTCCGTAGTGTGACACTTAAGCAAGTATGATGGAGTGGAACACTGAGATATGCACAGGACCGTAGTGGAACACTGAGATGAAAAGGGTGTTGTGTGACACTGAAGATGGCCTGGTTGTAGTGTACACTGAATAGGGTCATGTGACTGGCCTCGACAAAGACGCTATGCGGGTAGTGTGACGCAGAGAAAAGGGTGTCAAGTGTGACACGGTGGAGAAAGAGCGTCACAACTCAGATAAGTGTCGTGAGAAACGCAGTTGATTGTAATTTATTATTATACAAATGTTATTCATAATTTATTATTTTAGCATAGAGATATATATATAGTGACACAGTAGTGTCAAGAGAGTTGTACCCTGTGTAGGGTCACGAATTATTATTTATTATTTTATATACTCAGATATGGTAAACATGAGGAAATTAAATCTTCATCAGAGTACAAAACAAATTCTGGCCACAAAATAGAGCGAAACACCAACGTCAAAGACCTGGGAGTGATTATGTCGGAGGATCTCACCTTCAAGGACCTTAACATTGTATCAATCACATCTGCTAGAAAAATGACAGGATGGATAATGAGAACCTTCAAAACTAGGGAGGCCAAGCCCATGATGACACTCTTCAGGTCACTTGTTCTATCTAGGCTGGAATATTGCTGCACACTAACAGCACCTTTCAAGGCAGGTGAAATTGCCGACCTAGAAAATGTACAGAGAACTTTCACGGCGCGCATAACGGAGATAAAACACCTCAATTATTGGGAGCGCTTGAGGTTCCTAAACCTGTATTCCCTGGAACGCAGGAGGGAGAGATACATGATTATATACACCTGGAAAATCCTAGAGGGACTAGTACCGAACTTGCACACGAAAATCACCCACTACGAAAGCAAAAGACTTGGCAGACGATGCACCATCCCCCCAATGAAAAGCAGGGGTGTCACTAGCACGTTAAGAGACCATACAATAAGTGTCAGGGGCCCGAGACTGTTCAACTGCCTCCCAGCACACATAAGGGGGATTACCAACAGACCCCTGGCAGTCTTCAAGCTGGCACTGGACAAGCACCTAAAGTCAGTTCCGGATCAGCCGGGCTGTGGCTCGTATGTTGGTTTGCGTGCAGCCAGCAGCAACAGCCTGGTTGATCAGGCTCTGATCCACCAGGAGGCCTGGTCTCAGACCGGGCCGCGGGGGCGTTGACCCCCGGAACTCTCTCCAGGTAAACTCCAGGTAAACTCCAGGTGCACCACCTAGCAGGTTATTAATAGAATATTCAAGAGGTTGCTAGTAGAATTGCAGTAAATCAACCATTCAAATGGTCAGTCAAACAAACGGGCTTCCACATGCATAAATTGTCATTTCTGTGGAAATTGGTGTCACGCCCCTTGTGCAGATATCCAAGAACTAGCTACAAGCAGTATTAAAACAGGGAAGTGTTTTTGGGTATGCCCAAATGAGATAAATCTGTGGACTAAAATCACAAGGGTATTAAAAGAGGTCAACATCAAAGCTGCTTTCAAAGAAAATCTGGAAGCTTTCTACAACAGATGGGAACATAAAAAGTCCTGGCTGAATGGTACTGCCCTTGATACTGGCCATGTAGTCAGAAACTGTAAGGCTGGAGATGATGTCCTGGTAGTCAGTAAATGGGGGGCTGATAGTGCTGTCCTGGGAGACAGTAATGGGGAAGCTGGAGGTGCTGTCCTGGGAGACAGTAATGGTGAAGCTGGAGGTGCTGTCCTGGGAGACAGTAATGGTGAAGCTGGAGATGCTGTCCTGGGAGACAGTAATGGGGAAGCTGGAGATGCTGTCCTGGGAGACAGTAATGGTGAAGCTGGAGATTTTGTCCAGGTAGTCGGGAATTATACGCAGGAAGGAATACATATGAATGACCTCATAGGGGACAGGAGCCATAGTAGGGAAACAAGTGTAGTCAAAGATAAGATAAAACCAATATTGCAAACTAGAAATACCGCAGGAAATAGCAAACAAGAGGACTCCACTAGCAATAGTGAGGATATATTACCAAAAACAAATGGTGGGAGCTCCATTGTTGGTGCTAGGGAGGATAGAAGTAAGACAGGGAAACATGCACCAACAGGGAATACAGTCACAGAAACCCAAGGCAAACGGAAACCAAGCCTGTGCACATACTATGCACTCGGTATCTGCTGGCATGGGAAATCTGGAAAAACAGATGGGACGTGCAACTATGACCACCCTAGGAAATGCCATGCCCATATGACAACAGGAAAATGCAAACTCCCTTCCTGTAAGCTTTTTCACCCTGAACTGTGTACCTCTTCAGTACAGGAAAGACTGTGCTATAACTTAAATTGCCAGGCATACCATCTAAAGGGGACAAAAAGATACAAAACATCCAGGCCATGGGAAAACCTGGGTAGCCACAGCCACTCAAGAGGGAGAGGTTTTTTAGTGCCAGGAAGGAAAAAAAACTGGCAGGAAATGGCAGAAATCGTACACCAAATCCAGTCATTCCTGGAGTGGAACCACAGTCGATGGCCTCCACTCCAAACCAACAGATACAGATACTAATGCCGGAAAAAAAATCCCCCCCCAGTACCAACAATACCACCAGTCCGATAACATTCTTCTTTGCAAATATACAGGGTCTAAAGCCAGCAACAAACAACAAAATACCTTTCATCCGTGGACTGCTTGCAGAGGCAAAGGCAATGTTCGCGGCTTTCACTGAGACCCACATAAAGGATCACTTGGACAACGAAATATGGATCCCAGGTTACAACCTATACAGATGTGACAGAGTGAACAGGCAAAAGGGGGGGGGGGGGTTGGCCTGTACATTGCAGAGTCACTTGTTTGCACAGAACTGCTAAATGCCTCAAATGATGTAGTGGAAGTTTTAGCAGTAAAGGTCGAGAACCAAAACCTAGTCATTGTGATAGTCTACAAGCCTCCGGATGCAACATCCCAGCAATTCCAGGAACAGCTGTTAAAAATTGACCACTGTCTGGAAAACCTTCCAGCTCCTGCACCCAACATCTTGCTCCTGGGGGATTTCAACTTAAGGCACCTAAAATGGAGGAATATAGCAAATAATATTGTTGCAGTAATAACACCAGGAGGCAGCTCTGATGAAAACTCACACTCACGCGAGCTTTTAAATCTCTGCACAAAATTCAATTTAAACCAGCAAATAATAGAGCCTACTAGACTGGAGAATACACTAGACCTCATCTTCACTAACAATGATGATCTGATAAGAAATATCACCATATCAAAAACAATATACTCAGATCACAACATAATTGAGGTTCAGTCATGTATGCGCGGAGCCCCAGACCGACATAATGAGATTAGTCACGAGGGAGCATTCACCAAATTCAACTTCAATAACAAAAACATAAAGTGGGACCAAGTAAACCAAGTCCTAACCGATATAAGCTGGGAAGATATACTAAGCAACACAGACCCCAACTTATGCCTAGAACAGATTAACTCGGTAGCACTCGATGTATGCACAAGGCTTATTCCTCTAAGAAAAAGGAGGAGTAGATGTAAAACAGAAAGAGACAGGCGCTCCCTTTACAGGCGACGGAAAAGAATAACAGAGCGGCTAAAAGAGGTCAATATATCTGAAATGCGTAGGGAGACACTGGTCAGAGAAATAGCAAGCATCGAACTTAAGCTAAAAGAATCCTTTAGGAGTCAGGAATCGCGGGAAGAACTAAAAGCCATAAATGAAATCGAAAGAAACCCAAAGTATTTCTTCTCCTATGCCAAATCAAAATCGAGAACAACGTCCAGTATTGGGCCCCTACTTAAACAAGATGGGTCCTACACAGATGACAACAAGGAAATGAGTGAGCTACTCAAGTCCCAATATGACTCAGTTTTTAGCAAGCCGCTAACCAGACTGAGAGTCGAAGATCAAAATGAATTTTTTATGAGAGAGCCACAAAATTTGATTAACACAAGCCTATCCGATGTTATCCTGACGCCAAATGACTTCGAACAGGCGATAAATGACATGCCCATGCACTCTGCCCCAGGGCCAGACTCATGGAACTCTGTGTTCATCAAGAACTGCAAGAAGCCCCTATCACGAGCCTTTTCCATCCTATGGAGAGGGAGCATGGACACGGGGGTCGTCCCACAGTTACTAAAAACAACAGACATAGCCCCACTCCACAAAGGGGGCAGTAAAGCAACAGCAAAGAACTACAGACCAATAGCACTAACATCCCATATCATAAAAATCTTTGAAAGGGTCCTAAGAAGCAAGATCACCACGCATCTAGAAACCCATCAGTTACACAACCCAGGGCAACATGGGTTTAGAACAGGTCGCTCCTGTCTGTCTCAACTATTGGACCACTACGACAAGGTCCTAAATGCACTAGAAGACAAAAAGAATGCAGATGTAATATATACAGACTTTGCAAAAGCCTTCGACAAGTGTGACCATGGCGTAATAGCGCACAAAATGCGTGCTAAAGGAATAACAGGAAAAGTCGGTCGATGGATCTATAATTTCCTCACTAACAGAACACAGAGAGTAGTCGTCAACAGAGTAAAGTCCGAGGCAGCTACGGTGAAAAGCTCTGTTCCACAAGGCACAGTACTCGCTCCCATCTTGTTCCTCATCCTTATATCCGACATAGACAAGGATGTCAGCCACAGCACCGTGTCTTCCTTTGCAGATGACACCCGAATCTGCATGACAGTGTCTTCCATTGCAGACACTGCAAAGCTCCAGGCAGACATCAACCAAATCTTTCAGTGGGCTGCAGAAAACAATATGAAGTTCAACGATGAGAAATTTCAATTACTCAGATATGGTAAACATGAGGAAATTAAATCTTCATCAGAGTACAAAACAAATTCTGGCCACAAAATAGAGCGAAACACCAACGTCAAAGACCTGGGAGTGATCATGTCGGAGGATCTCACCTTCAAGGACCATAACATTGTATCAATCGCATCTGCTAGAAAAATGACAGGATGGATAATGAGAACCTTCAAAACTAGGGAGGCCAAGCCCATGATGACACTCTTCAGGTCACTTGTTCTATCTAGGCTGGAATATTGCTGCACACTAACAGCACCTTTCAAGGCAGGTGAAATTGCCGACCTAGAAAATGTACAGAGAACTTTCACGGCGCGCATAACGGAGATAAAACACCTCAATTATTGGGAGCGCTTGAGGTTCCTAAACCTGTATTCCCTGGAACGCAGGAGGGAGAGATACATGATTATATACACCTGGAAAATCCTAGAGGGACTAGTACCGAACTTGCACACGAAAATCACCCACTACGAAAGCAAAAGACTTGGCAGACGATGCACCATCCCCCCAATGAAAAGCAGGGGTGTCACTAGCACGTTAAGAGACCATACAATAAGTGTCAGGGGCCCGAGACTGTTCAACTGCCTCCCAGCACACATAAGGGGGATTACCAACAGACCCCTGGCAGTCTTCAAGCTGGCACTGGACAAGCACCTAAAGTCAGTTCCGGATCAGCCGGGCTGTGGCTCGTATGTTGGTTTGCGTGCAGCCAGCAGCAACAGCCTGGTTGATCAGGCTCTGATCCACCAGGAGGCCTGGTCTCAGACCGGGCCGCGGGGGCGTTGACCCCCGGAACTCTCTCCAGGTAAACTCCAGGTAATATAATCTTCCGGGTTTAGCGCTTTCCCCTTGATTATAATAACAATAATGTATGTGTGGTAACATGCTGTATCGAGCTGGGATTTGGTCGAGAGACTAGGCTGGCTACTGCCTCCTTTCCCGCTACCCCGAAGGCTTATGTGCATGTATTAACGCTAACGGGATACTAGAAGTCTGGTGCATACACGCCTCGTCTCTCGGATCCGAAGTCCCTTCGATATGATCATTCCTATGCTTCTCGATACAAAACCTTTGGAAAAAACAAAAATTCCCAGTACTACATACTGTCCTAAGGGAAGGGGTGTTACGCAGAGATGCAGTTATAATATATGTCTTTCATATTTGCTCATCTTTCTAATATTATATTGCGATTACTATCGTTAAATGCTAAAACGAGAGTAATCAGCTTTATAATATTAAATATTCATTTTCACCTTTCCCATTTTTCATTATATGTATATATTTATTCTGCTGTGGAAATGGATAACGACCAATTTGTTTGGCCTCACTTCTACACTACTCGCCTGAAGCGAGCTGACGTCAGGTGTGAGTGGGGTAGATTAAACACTACTCGCCTGAAGCGAGCTGACGTCAGGTGTGAGTGGGGTAGATTAAACACTACTCGCCTGAAGCGAGCTGACGTCAGGTGTGAGTGGGGTAGATTAAACACTACTCGCCTGAAGCGAGCTGACGTCAGGTGTGAGTGGGGTAGATTAAACACTACTCGCCTGAAGCGAGCTGACGTCAGGTGTGAGTGGGGTAGATTAAACACTACTCGCCTGAAGCGAGCTGACGTCAGGTGTGAGTGGGGTAGATTAAACACTACTCGCCTGAAGCGAGCTGACGTCAGGTGTGAGTGGGGTAGATTAAACACTACTCGCCTGAAGCGAGCTGACGTCAGGTGTGAGTGGGGTAGATTAAACACTACTCGCCTGAAGCGAGCTGACGTCAGGTGTGAGTGGGGTAGATTAAACACTACTCGCCTGAAGCGAGCTGACGTCAGGTGTGAGTGGGGTAGATTAAACACTACTCGCCTGAAGCGAGCTGACGTCAGGTGTGAGTGGGGTAGATTAAACACTACTCGCCTGAAGCGAGCTGACGTCAGGTGTGAGTGGGGTAGATTAAACACTACTCGCCTGAAGCGAGCTGACGTCAGGTGTGAGTGGGGTAGATTAAACACTACTCGCCTGAAGCGAGCTGACGTCAGGTGTGAGTGGGGTAGATTAAACACTACTCGCCTGAAGCGAGCTGACGTCAGGTGTGAGTGGGGTAGATTAAACACTACTCGCCTGAAGCGAGCTGACGTCAGGTGTGAGTGGGGTAGATTAAACACTACTCGCCTGAAGCGAGCTGACGTCAGGTGTGAGTGCGGTAGATTAAACAGTACAGCACTTCTCTCTGTGTAGAGAAGGTCTCCACAGCTTACTCACTTTACTCGCTTAAAGTCACAAGAAATTGTGAAATTTTCCTTAAACAGAAGTTCTCGTCTGTGGAGACTTCGAGTTTGCTAAGCCATTAACCTAATCTCCTTAGAAAATATGAAATAATGTAACTTTTGTCAACTGTATATGAAAGGTTCATACAACAAAAATTGAAGGTCTTCATATTTAAGTAATATATAAAGTCTGTTTATATATTAAAGATACATTTTAAAAATGTTTGTTGATCTCCCTACAACCTTATTACGATAAAACTAGAGAACAATTCTCCTTGAAAAGTCCCCTAGACTAACAACGCCTAGGGTTTATAAAGTTTTTATCGTAATAGCCAGCCAACAAGCCACCCACCCAGCCAGCTAGCCACCCAACCACCCAGCAAGTCACCCAGCCAGCCACCCAGCCAGTCAGCCACCCAGCCAGCTAGCCACCCAGCCACCCAGCCACCAGCCAGCCACCCAGCCAGCCACCCAGCCACAGCCAGCCAGCCAAGGAGCCAGCCACCCAGCCACCCAGCCGGCAGCCAGCCACCCATCCAGCCAGCCACCCAGCCAGCCACCCAGCCAGCCACCCAGCCACCCAGCCAAACAGCCAGCCAGCCAGCCAGGCAGCCAGCCAGCCAGCCACCCAGCCAGCCACCCACCCAGTCACCCAGCCACCCAGCCAGCCAGACAGCCACACAGCCAGCCAGCCACCCAGCCAGCCAGTCACCCAGACTCCCAGCCACCCAGCCAGCCACCCAGCCAGCAACCTAGCCAGCCACCCAGCCACCCAGTCAACCACACAGCCAGCCAGCCAGCCAGCCAGCCAGCCAGCCAGCCAGCCAGCCAGCCAGCCAGCCAGCCACCCAGCCAGCCACCCAGCCAGCCACCCAGCCAAACAGCCACCCAGCCAGCCAGGGAGCCAGCCACCCAGCCAGGCAGCCACCCAGCCAGCCACCCAGCCAGTCACCCAGCCACCCAGCCACCCAGCCAGACAGCCACACAGCCAGCCAGCCAGCCAGCCAGCCACCCAGCCAGCTAGCCACCCAGCCACCCAGAGAGCCACCCAGCCACCCAGCCAGCCCACACAGCCAGGCAGCCAGCAGCCAGAGAGCCAGCCACCCAGCTAGCCAGCCGGCAGCCAGCTGCCAGCAGCCAGCCACCCAGCCAGTCACCCAGCCTCCCAGCCAGCCAGCCAGGGAGCCAGCCACCCAGTCAGGCAGCCACCCAGCCAGCCACCCAGCCAGTCACCCAGCCACCCAGCCAGCCACACAGCCACACAGCCAGCCAGCCAGCTAGCCACCCAGCCAGCCACACAGCCAGCCAGCCGGCAGCCAGCCACCCAGGCAGCCACCCAGCCAGCCAGCCACCCACCCACCAACCCAGCCAGCCACCCAGCCAACCACCCACACAGCCAGCCACCCACCTAGCCAGCCACCCACCCAGCCAGCCAGCCAGCCAGCCAGTCACCCACCCACCCACCCACCTACCCACCCAGCCAGCCACGTAGCCACCCACCCACCCAGCCAGCCCCCCAGCCAGTCAGCCACCCAGACTCCCAGCCACCCAGCCAGCCACCCAGCCAGCAACCTAGCCAGCCACCCAGCCAGCCACCCAGCTAAGTCAGCCAGCCATGCATCCAGCCAGCAACAAGCCAGCCCATCCAGCCAACCAGCCAGCCAGCAAGCCATGCACCAGCCATCCAGTCATGCATCCAGCCAGCCAGCCGGTCATGCATCCAGCCAGCCAGCCAGCCAGCCAGTCAGTCATGCCCGGCCAGCCAGCAAGCCAGCAAGCCATGCATCCAGCCAGCCAGCCATGCCTCCCCCCAGCCAGCCAGTCATGCATCCAGCCAGCCAGTCAGTCCATCCATCCCAGCCAGCCAGCATCAGCCAGCCATGCATCAAGGCAGCCAGCCAGCCATGCATCCAGCCAGCCAGCCAGCCAGCCAGCCAGCCAGTATCAGTCAGCAGCAGCCATGCATCAAGCCAGCCAGCAGCAGCCATGCACAAGCCAGCAGTCATGCATCCAGCCAGCAAGCAAGCCAGCCATGCATCCAGCCAGCCAGTTATGCATAGCCAGCCAGCCAGTCATGCATCCTGCCAGCCAGCCAACAAGCCAGTCATGCATCCAGCCAGCCAGCCAGTCATGCATCCGGCCAGCCAGCCAGTCATGCATCCAGCCAGCCAGCCAGCCAAGAAGTCAGTCATGCATCCAGCCAGCAAGCAAGCCAGCAAGCCATGCATCCAGCCAGCCAGCAGTCATGCCAGCAAGCCATGCATCCAGCCAGGCAACCAGTCATGCATCCAGCCAGCCAGTCAGTCATGCATCCATCCAACAAGCCAGCCATGCATGCCAGCAACAGCCATGCATTAAGCCAGCCAGCCAGTCAGCCAGCCATGCACAGCCAGCCAGCCATGCATCCAGCCAGCAAGCCAGCCAGCCATGCATCCAGCCAGCCAGCCAGCATCCAGCCAGCCAACAAGCCATGCCATGCATCCAGCCAGCCAGCCAGCCAGCATGCCATGCATCCAGCCAGCCAGCATGCCATGCATGCATCGAGCCAGCCAGCCAGCATGCCATGCAACCAGCCAGCTAGTCATGCATCCAGCCAGCAAGCAAGCCAGCAGGCCATGCATCCAGCCAGCCAGTTATGCGTCCAGCTAGCCAGCCAGCCAGTCATGCATCCTGCCATCCAGCCAGCCAACAAGCCAGCCATGCATCCAACCAGCCAGCCAGTCATGCATCCAGCCAGACATGCATCCAGCCAGCCAGCCAGCCAGCAAGCCAGTCATGCATCCTGCCAGCCAACGAGCCATGCATCCAGCCAGCCAGTCATGCACAGCCAGCCAGTCATGCATCCAGCCAGTCAGCCAGTCATGCATCCAGCCAGCCAGCCATGCATCCAGCCAGCCAGCCAGTCATGCATCCAGCCAGCCAGCCAGCCATGCATGCAGCCAGTCAGCCAGTCATGCATCCAGCCAGCCAGCCAGCCATGCATCCAGCCAGCCAGCCAGTCATGCATCCAGCCAGCCAGCCAACAAGCCAGTCATGCATCCTGCCAGCCAACAAGCCATGCATCCAGCCAGCCAGTCATAAATCCAGCCAGCCAGCCAGTCATACATCCAGCCAACAAGCCAGCCATGCATCAAGCCAGCCATGCAGCCAGCCATGCAACCAGCCAGCCATGCATCCAGCCAGCCAGTCATGCATCCAGCCAACCACCCACCCACCCAGTCACCCAGCCAGACAGCCACACAGCCAGCCAGCCACCCAGCCACCCACCCAGCAACCCAGCCACCCACCCAGCAACCCAGCCAGCCAGCCAGCCAGCCAGCCAGCAAGCCAGCCAGCCAGCCACCAGCCAGCCAGCCAGTCACCCAGCCACCCACCCACCCAGCCAGAAACCCAGCTAGCCAGCCAGCCAGCCAGCCACCCTCCCACCCAGCCAGCCACCCTCCCACCCACCCAGCCAGCCACCCTCCCACCCACCCAACCAGCCAGCCACACAGTCAGCCAGCCACCCAGCCACCCACCCAGCCACCCACCCAGCCAGCCAGCCGGCCAGCCACCCAGCCAGCTAGTCAGTCAGCCAGCCATGTATCCAGCCAGCCAGCCAGCCAACAAGCCAGCCATGCATCCAGCCAGCCAGCCGGTCATGCATCCAGCCAGCCAGCCAGCCAACAAGTCAGTCATGCATCCGGCCAGCCAGCAAGCCAGCAAGCCATGCATCCAGCCAGCCAGTCATGCCTCCAGCCAGCCAGCCAGTCATGCATCCAGCCAGCCAGTCAGTCATGCATCCATCCAACAAGCCAGCCATACATCCAGCCAGCCATGCATCAAGGCAGCCAGCCAGCCAGCCATGCACCCAGCCATGCATCCAGCCAGCCAGCCAGCCAGCCAGCCAGCCAGCCAGCCATGCATCCAGCCAGCCAGCATGCCATGCATCAAGCCAGCCAGCCAGCATGCCATGCATCCAGCCAGCCAGTCATGCATCCAGCCAGCAAGCAAGCCATGCATCCAGCCAGCCAGTTATGCGTCTAGCTAGCCAGCCAGCCAGTCATGCATCCTGCAATCCAGCCAGCGAACAAGCCAGTCATGCATCCTGCCAGCCAACGAGCCATGCATCCAGCCAGCCAGCCAGTCATGCATCCATCCAGCCAGCCAGCCAGCGAACAAGCCAGTCATGCATCCTGCCAGCCAACGAGCCATGCATCCAGCCAGCCAGCCAGTCATGCGTCCAGCCAGCCAGCCAGTCATGCATCCAGCCAGCCAGCCAGCCAGCCAGTCATGCATCCAGCCAGCCAGCAAGCCATGCATCCAGCCAGGCAACCAGTCATGCATCCAGCCAGTCATGTACCCAGCCAGCCAGTCATGCATCCAGCCAGCCAGCCAGCCAGTCATGCATCCAGCCAGCCAGCCAGCCAACAAGCCAGTCATGCATCCTGCCAGCCAACAAGCCATGCATTCAGCCAGGCAGTCATGCATCCAGCCACCCATGCATCCAGCCAGCAAGCCAGCCATACATCCAGCCAGCCATGCATCCAGCCATCCAGCCAGCCAGCCACCCAGCCAGCCATACATCCAGCCAGCCATGCATCCAGCCATCCAGCCAGCCAGCCACCCAGCCAGCCAACAAGCCAGCCATGCATCCAGCCAGCCAGTCAACCAGCCAGTCAACAAACCAGCAATGCATCCAGCCAGCCAGCCAGCATGCCATGCATCCAGCCAGCCAGCATGCATCGAGCCAGCCAGCCAGCATGCCATGCAACCAGCCAGCTAGTCATGCATCCAGCCAGCAAGCAAGCCAGCAGGCCATGCATCCAGCCAGCCAGTTATGCGTCCAGCTAGCCAGCCAGCCAGTCATGCATCCTGCCATCCAGCCAGCCAACAAGCCAGCCATGCATCCAACCAGCCAGCCAGTCATGCATCCAGCCAGTCATGCATCCAGCCAGTCATGCATCCAGCCTGCCAGCCAGCCAACAAGCCAGTCATGCATCCTGCCAGCCAACGAGCCATGCATCCAGCCAGCCAGTCATGCATCCAGCCAGCCAGTCATGCATCCAGCCAGTCAGCCAGTCATGCATCCAGCCAGCCAGACAGTCATCCAGCCAGCCAGCCAGCCATGCATCCAGCCAGCCAGCCAGCAATGCATCCAGCCAGCCAGCCAGCCATGCATCCAGCCCGCCAACCAGTCATGCACGCAGCCAGCCAGCCAGTCATGCATCCTGCAATCCAGCCAGCCAACCAACAAGCCAGTCATGCATCCTGCCAGCCAACAAGCCACGCATCCAGCCAGCCAGTCATGCATCCAGCCAGCCAGTCAGTCATGCATCCAGCCAACAAGCCAGCCATGCATCAAGCCAGCCATGCATCCAGCCAGCCATGCATCCAGCCAGCCATGCATCAAGCCAGCCAGCCAGCCATGCATCCAGCCAGCCAGTCATGCATCCAGCCAACAAGCCAGCCATGCATCCAGCCAGGAAGCCATGCATCCAGCCAGCCAGTCATGCATCCAGCCAACCAGCCAGCCGTCCAACCATGCATCCAGCCAGCAAGCCATGCATCCAGCCAGCCAGCCAAACAGCCAGCCAGCCAACCATACATTCAGTCAGCTGGCTGGAAAAGAGACGAAGTTTCCTTTGAAAACAGAAATGAGAACAATATACGTATTGAGAATCAACTGCAGAAAACTTAGTTTATTAAAGATGTACCTGACACTGTACTGCATTATGAACCTGACACTGTACTGCATTATGATCCTGACACTGTACTGCATTATGAACCTGACACTGTACTGCATTATGAACCTGACACTGTACTGCATTATGAGCCTGACACTGTACTGCATTATGAACCTGACACTGTACTGCATTATGAACCTGACACTGTACTGCATTATGAACCTGACACTGTGAACCTGCTGTATTATGAACCTGACACTGTACTGCATTATGAACCTGACAGTGTACTGCATTATGAACCTGACACTGTACTGCATTATGAACCTGACAGTGTACTGCATTATGAACCTGACACTGTACTGCATTATGAACCTGACACTGTACTGCATTATGAACCTGACACTGTACTGCATTATGAACCTGACACTGTACTGCATTATGAACCTGACACTGTACTGCATTATGAACCTGACACTGTACTGCATTATGAACCTGACACTGTACTGCATTATGAACCTGACACTGTACTGCATTATGAACCTGACACTGTACTGCATTATGAACCTGACACTGTACTGCATTATGAACCTGACACTGTACTGCATTATGAACCTGACACTGTACTGCATTATGAACCTGACACTGTACTGCATTATGAACCTGACACTGTACTGCATTATGAACCTGACACTGTACTGCATTATGAACCTGACACTGTACTGCATTATGAACCTGACACTGTACTGCATTATGAACCTGACACTGTACTGCATTATGAACCTGACACTGTACTGCATTATGAACCTGACACTGTACTGCATTATGAACCTGACACTGTACTGCATTAACCTGACACTGTACTGCATTATGAACCTGACACTGTACTGCATTATGAACCTGACACTGTACTGCATTATGAACCTGACACTGTACTGCATTATGAACCTGACACTGTACTGCATTATGAACCTGACACTGTACTGCATTATGAACCTGACACTGTACTGCATTATGAACCTGACACTGTACTGCATTATGAACCTGACACTGTACTGCATTATGAACCTGACACTGTACTGCATTATGAACCTGACTGTACTGCATTATGAACCTGACACTGTATTATGAACCTGACACTGTACTGCATTATGAACCTGACACTGTACTGCATTATGAACCTGACACTGTACTGCATTATGAACCTGACACTGTACTGCATTATGAACCTGACACTGTACTGCATTATGAAACCTGACATTATGAACCTGACACTGTACTGCATTATGAAACTGTACTGACACCTGACACTGTACGGCATTATGAACCTGTCACTGTACTGCATTATGAACCTGACACTGTACTGCATTATGAACCTGACACTGTACTGCATTATGAACCTGACACTGTACTGCATTATGAACCTGACACTGTACTGCATTATGAACCTGACACTGTACTGCATTATGAACCTGACACTGTACTGCATTATGAACCTGACACTGTACTGCATTATGAACCTGACACTGTACTGCATTATGAACCTGACACTGTACTGCATTATGAACCTGACACTGTACTGCATTATGAACCTGACACTGTACTGCATTATGAACCTGACACTGTACTGCATTATGAACCTGACACTGTACTGCATTATGAACCTGACACTGTACTGCATTATGAACACTGACACTGTACTGCATTATGAACCTGACACTGTACTGCATTATGAACCTGACACTGTACTGCATTATGAACCTGACACTGTACTGCATTATGAACCTGACACTGTACTGCATTATGAACCTGACACTGTACTGCATTATGAACCTGACACTGTACTGCATTATATGACAACCATTATGACACTGTACTGCATTATGAACCTGACACTGTACTGCATTATGAACCTGACACTGTACTGCATTATGAACCTGACACTGTACTGCATTATGAACCTGACACTGTACTGCATTATGAACCTGACACTGTACTGCATTATGAACCTGACACTGTACTGCATTATGAACCTGACACTGTACTGCATTATGAACCTGACACTGTACTGCATTATGAACCTGACACTGTACTGCATTATGAACCTGACACTGTACTGCATTATGAACCTGACACTGTACTGCATTATGAACCTGACACTGTACTGCATTATGAACCTGACACTGTACTGCATTATGAACCTGACACTGTACTGCATTATGAACCTGACACTGTTAAAATTTAATAAATTTATTAAGTAGTAAGTTGTCTAGAGGTATATTATCAAATTAAATTAATTACAGCAATCAAAATAAAATCAATCTCTCGAGTTCAATATTATTGTGCTGAAAGCACATATCACATTTATAATTCTTAAGTACCGTCAGGTACATTAACATTTAATAAGATATTACAAATATGTACAAGTAAGTGTGTATGCGTGTAAGTGCTCTTAAGTAGTTAGCTATGTCTCAAGACTCGAATAAGACTTAAACAAGTGACTGACAAAGTCCTCAAATAAACTAACTTCTTGACCGACTGGCAACCCGAACAGTCTGCTTGAACAACAAAGAATGCTAAGCCCAATAGCAATGCAATATCAAGCGACTGCGACACAGAATCAGGAACTGGGAAATAATATAACGACACTAAGTAGGGACCATCAGCAGATCCTCCACAAGTTACAAAACTCCCATAAAACTGAATCTACGTTCAGCATAGGAAAAACTGTGACTGTGACAATACACAGGAACCAGTACAAAATTAGATCAGAAGCTATAGCTAAGGACCTGAGATGTTCAGAGTGTCAATGTGACACACAACCTCAGTACAACGTCGAAAATCACAAAGTCTATACAATGTTCTGTGAACAAAGTTCTACAGAACTAACAAGAATAATGAGACAGACAATCTGTCCAACCAGCGAGTCTCCAGCAGACTGTCAGACAGACAATCTGTCCAACCAGCAAGCGAGTCTCCAGCAGACTGTCAGACAGACAATCTGTCCAACCAGCAAGCGAGTCTCCAGCAGACTGTCAGACAGACAATCTGTCCAACCAGCAAGCGAGTCTCCAGCAGACTGACAATTTCACGAGAGGTGAGGACACCCCCCCCTCGATCACGTGATAGCTACGTGGACAACTGCAGCTCAGAAGCCGGCAGTATAACGAGCGACAAGCGATAATTACAGTCGTTTGACAATCAAGCCTAACTGAGCACATTTTATATACATCCTAACAACATAAGCTAAATAACAATATAACAGTCAAATAATAATATAAAGTCATACATTTACGATTTAGCTATTATCGCAAATATAAGCAATATAAAATTAAATGAAAAGGTAATATACATTATATATACATAATAATCATTGTAACCCATTCAGGGGTTGCAACACCCCCCCAACACGACAGAGGGTCGCACTGGGAGTTGCATGAATGTCTATCGCATTATTTCTGGTTACTCATGTCAATAAAATATTAATCCGAGTCTCTTGTGCCAAGCACTTCTACAATTTCACAGCGTCCGTCACTAGGATATGCCCCTAACTAGGGCAGTACACAGTATCGTATTTCTGCATATTCGTGGTTATATACATCAGTGTAGAGACTGGATAGCGCTGACAAGGAGGGCACGTTGAGGCTCGATCATAGTAGAGGAGACTGCATTCCACTCTTAAGTAGTGGTTGTGGAATGCTAGGCAGTATGAACATCTGAGTATGAAACAGCTTAAGGTGTGTAGTGAGGGGGGGGTCTGCGGCAAGACAGTGTTGCGTCACGCAGTACATTCTCCCACACGGCACTACTCACTCAACACTCAGCTTGTTTCCTCCTCACACAACATTACTGTGAATATATAAATATAATAATTAGACATGACATGAGTATATATAGTTAATATGGGCTGGAGGGATTAAGTTACTTTACTGAATTTGACATAGCAAGTAACAAAAGGTATTTGGGCATAAAATTACGTTAATTTAATGTAACTGATAATTATTAAGGACGTGACAGAGCGTCAGCAATTACATTACAATGACCACTTATGTGTTTTATACTAATAGAATAAGGTTGGATTCTGAGGGCCCACCTCATGATCCTAGCATTCTTACTCTTCATGGTGTTTATGTAGGTGAGTGGATTGTGGTCAGAAAAAACGTTAATTTTAAAAGGGGAAGTGCCCAAATACACGTCAAAATGTTCCAAGGACACCACAAGAGCTAGAGCCTCTTTTTTTTTTTTATATTTTATTTAAAGCAGTTCATACAATATACATAGATAGTTACGTATATATATGTGAATAAATATATATAAAAAGAGACATTATCAGTGGCTCTGATCCTGCCCACTAAGTAACACTATTCATTATGAGTCTGATATGCACCTAACTACATAACTAACATAATGTACAATGATACAAAGCACTTACAATATTAGTGACGCGCCCCCCCCCCCCCCCAACATTTACGTAATTGTTATTATTACACTCAAAAAGTTGCGCTAAACCACAATGATGAACATGTACTTTAACAGTATTATATACTCCATACATTCTCATTTTTAGTTTAAAACATTACTATGCGTTAATAAAGAAAAGACGCCTTAGCTGGTCCTCCACAGAACTAAATGAAATTACATATGTGCAATACACTTACACGTTTATCTATGAGCCGACATGAAACATAGACTCCACAACATCTTAAAACTATTCAATGAACTTTTAAAATACTGACATCTATTATACTTTATGACAATATTTGTATAATAACACTGCTTTACTATAGTGAACAATGTCAAACAATATGATAACTGTACACTGGATATTGAAATACACACTTGTATTACATATACCAAGAATGTATATTATTAAACACGTATTGTCTTGTTCAACAAATTCTAGATGTTTAATGACATGTTTCAGAGCGATTTTTAGACTTGCTCTTTCACGCACTATGGTTAATAATACAACATTATAGCCCCTAATCGAATTGGTAAGCCGCCTCTTGCTTCTCAGGAAACTATGCTTAATAATCATGATATTCTATATCCATATAATTCATTTTACCCTCCCCCCTTTTACAGAGACCAGTCCACCCAGCCATTACGACACTAATGCGCGCAACCCTCTCACAGTCATACCTCTATACGATACCGGAAAATCTCTGGCCCATCTACGTCCATACACTACCTCATTTATACACTTTGTTCTATAGAAGTGTCCTGCTAAAGCCCTTATTCGTTCCTCCCCCCCCACTTCCCTCATCACCCACGATATATAGACATAATCTACCACTAAATACATGACGGCCCTCCTCACACTATCTCCCACTCCCTCTATATCCAAACTCAGTGCCCTTAATACCACTAACCCACTCCCACCCACCATATCCAACACTCTGCGTAACCATAGACGTGCCCGCTCGATATGCTCACAGAAATACACCACATGATATGCTGTTTCCTCCCCCCCACACAAAACACAACATTGAGACTTCAAAATTCCCATCTGATACAGTCGTACTTTAGTTGGCAAAATCCCATGTAAAAACCTATACATAGTTTCCTTCACCCTTGACTTCACCCGTAACTTACTGAAGTCTCCCCAGATTCGTGTCCAATTATATAATGGAAAAACTGTCTCCCCTTCCAACACCTCTTGAACCCTTTCCAACCTCCCCAAAACACACGCCGTTACATTTTCCGGATTTCTTACTTGTAATAAGTATCTCAACATACTCGTACACTCCTCTAATTCCCTACCCCCCCACCACCGCCTCACATCTTCCATCACTTTTCTCACTCTGACACCACGTTCCCCGCCCAATCTCAGATAACAATGCTTCACGTACATGCTCTTCAGTCTGCTACCCAAAGGAATTAAACCTAAACCCCCTTTTGCCAGCGGTGTCATTACAACCGTTTGCCTCAGCCAATGACAACCATATCCCCATATAAAATTCAGTACTTTCCTTTGCACTTGCCGCACATCTTTCGCCATCAATGGGTACACCACAGCCACGTGCCACAATTTAGGATAAATGAGTGTATTAACTACAATGACTCTCTGTTGTATAGTCAAACCACTCGTTCTTATTCCCCCTAACCTAAGCAATACTCTTTGCACTACCCTTTTAGAATTTGCCTCTCGAGTCTCCTGCGCTGCCCCTCTGTACAATACTCCACAAATTTTTAACTGCTCTACTACCTGCCATCCAAACTTTTTTCCCAGTTCCCCTCCCACCCATGACCCCACCTCCAGTAATTTCGACTTCTCACTATTAACATTCATACCTGTTGCTCCACTAAATATTTCAACAATTCTACTTACATTCTTTAACCCCTCCTCTCCCCCCACTAAGACCGTCGTGTCATCTACATAGCCAACTATACCCGTAGCACCCCTAAGTCTTACCTCCCCCTCACTTACACCAACATTTATCAACCTATATAATGGGTCTTGCAGACATGCAAATAGGATCTGAGACATGGGGCATCCCTGCCTCAGCCCCCTACCCATACTAACCATCTTCCCCACCCTTCCATTAATTTGCACTCGTATTTCTGCACCTCTATATAAAGTTTCCGCCCACTGCACGATTTCCTCACCGAACCCAATCTTCCTCATAATCATCCATAATGTCTCTCTCTCTACACAATCATAAGCCGCCTTCCAATCCAACGCAAGAACACCTCCACCATCCATCCTACGCTCCTCTATATAACCTTTTATCCTCCCATGCCCACTAAACATTGTTCTCCCTGGCACACCCATCTGTCCCCCATCTATAACCTTCCCAATTACTTTACGCAATCTATTACCTAACACCCTGGCAAACAATTTATAATCCCCGCACATTAATGATAAACCTCTATAATCTAGGATGCTATTCTGTACTTCCCCCTTTGGAACCATAACTACTACACCTGTCCTTTGTGTTAGACTCATGCTTCCCTTATCCTTCATTACATTCATCAACTGCACCAAGAATTCCTTCATGACATCCCAGTTGCTCAAATAAAATTCATTTGGGATTCCATCTATCCCAGGTGCTTTCCCGACACTCATCCCTTTTAATGCCGTCCTCACTTCCTCTTCATCTATAGGCCCTTCTATCATCGCTCTATCTGCTGACTCTAGGTTGCTCTGTATCCCCTTCTCTAAAATCTTCATATCCGCTATCTTTCTGTTTCCCCCTCTCATATATATCTCAAACCACTTATCAGCATAACCACTCATACTTTCCGTAGTTACTAACCTCTGTCCCATCGTATACCCTCCCACATCCGTATGTACGTCCAAATTCATCATAGTCATTGTCTTCTGTCGCGTCTTTAATCGCCGCAAAACACAGGCGGATGGCTTATCTCCCCATAAAACATCTTCCAATCCACCTCTCATTCTCTCACCATCAAATCTTGCATTCTGCATTTCCATTAATTGCGCTTTGATGCCCTCAATCTCTTGTACTGGATAAACCCCACTAAAACCTTCATAGCACTGTTTCAGCAGCCCTTCCAAATATCTCTGTAAGCCATATTTCCATTGACTTACCTCCTTTCCTTTCCTCATATAAAAATTTTTGATTCCTGGTTTGGCATATTCCTCCCACCATCGTAGGATATCACCTCCTTTTCTCCCCTTGTTCCACTCCTTTGTCCACCACTCAACAAAACTATCACCGTCTTCCTGCTCATCTAACAATCTCACATTAAGTTTCCAATAACTCATGTAACGCTTTGGTAAACCTCCCCATCCCACATCCACGACCACTCCTCTATGATCTGAAAACACTACATTTATAGTTTCTGTAGTAGCCACCTGTAACCCGGGAGAAGCATAAATACGATCTAGTCGTGCCGCGTATCCTCTCCTCACATATGTATGCTCCACGTTCCACCCCTCCCCCCTCACAACATCCGTTAAGCCAACTCCCCCTAAAACATCTCGTAGAACCCCCAGAACACACCCTGCATCCCTCGGCTCCACATCTTTTCTACGTATCACACTATTCCAATCCCCTCCAAATAATGAATAAACAGGTAAACCCCGCATATGATAAATTAGTGTGTCCCTTACAAATTCCTCTTTAACACGTCTATTACTGTCCGCCGGCATGTATACACTCACAAAACACACACGTACCCCACCCCATGTCCCATCCACCCTCGCTACTCTCCCATCTCCCCCTTCTTCCCAATGTAACAATTGGAACGGACTGGTCTCAGCTATTAAAACTGCAGCACCTCCCTTAAGCTTCCCAGTATACCCAGCATAAACTTTATATCCATCTACCGACAAATCCCTTCCATACCTGAAATTATGCTCTTGTAAAAATACTACTTGTATGCCAAGTCTCTTTAAAAAAACACTAAATATCTTACGCTTTACATCAGCCCTTAGGCCGTTAACATTTAAGGTTAGACACTTAAAAATGCTATCGGGGGCTTACCAATCGACCGATATCCTTGCCTTTCCTTACGTTTTTGCTGAACATTCTGATCGCATTGTCCATTCTTTGCCTCACCTTTCCTCTGCCCCTTTCCTCCCCCCCCTGTTATTTTTTTTTTTACATCCACTGATAGTTTCTTACCAGTTCGTTGCGCTGGTGTGAGGACATCATCACTATCAGAAGCCCCTGCCTCTCTCTTACGTGATGCCTCTACTATGTGCATTCCCTCATCTCCACAATCTACGTTGTGTACTTCAACCACAACCTCACTAATCCTGTTTAATTGCTTATCCCCAACACCCACATTACTCACCTCTTCAATTCCTTCCTCACCTATAAGTTTCCCTTCTGACACCATGCTTAGTGTCTCGCCCTCATTCTGATTACCTAAGAATTCTTGAATAACATTATCTATTGTAGCCGTAACCTGACTACCCAAATCCTCTCGTCTCACCTCATCCTCCAAACGCATATTCTCAATAACCTGAGATACCTCCGGTAATGTTACACATTCTTCCGGATTGTCTTCCACGATTTCACTCCATGTTCTATGATCTTGAAGATGCTCCCCTGTAGACTGGGTCGTCACCTCTCTCTCCTTCCACACACCTTTTCCCTCTCCATTTTTCTCAGGTGTTGATCGACGAGGACACATTGCTGCTATATGATCAAAGGCTCCACATAGTCTACAGGTTCGTCTTTGCCCCGCATATGTTACATATACCTGTATTCTAAAGTCACTCAGAGTCACATATGATGGTATAGATTTGCGCAAAGACATTTTGAGGGTAAAGGAGCCCTCACGCAGTCCACCATACATATTATCAGACCACCTTCCAACTGTTGCCTGATGTATAACACCATACTCGTTGAATGTTGCTTTTATATCTTCTTCATCCGCTTCAAATGGGACATTCCGTAACTTTACCCAAGTATAATACTTGGATACGTCCCTCATGCGTACTTCCAGACCAGGATTAACCGTCATACACACGTCTTGGTATTTTTCCACCATCTTGTCATAAGTCGCAGCCGTCACAAATTTCACAAATATCCTTGTTGCTCCATTTAAGGCGATACCATACAGATCGTCTTTGCTGATGCAGTAGGTATCCCGTAGTATAGCAGGCAGCATAACAGAGGCATTGGTTTGATAAACTGCTCCTTTCAACACCTCAATACACACAGTGTTGATTCTCCGCCTGATAGCCTGCGCCATTTTGTGAAAATCACTCAGTGCTACCAACAGGTGCTAGCTCAACTGCCAACGTCCGTCCTCCACCAAGGCTGAGTGACAATGGTTGTCAGAGAGGTGCAGCAAACGTCCACCCTCACCAGCAGCTTGGCGAGTTAACATGGTATACATGATTAGATTTCTTTTTCCCAGGCGTACGTACCAAATAATTTACGTCGCTAAGCTTTTTCACTACTTCCAGGGGACCATCATACCTGGCTTGTAGAGCATGACCTGGTACTAACTTCCGAGCCATCACCTTATCTCCTGCTTTAAAAGAGCGAGAGACAGCACGCTTGTCATAATATTGCTTCATTCTAGCTTGGGCTGAAACTAGGTTTTTCGAAGCTAGCTCTCTAGCGGCTGTCAAATGTTGCTGCATTAATGAAGGTGAAGTACTCAATGATGGATTTGATTTGCCTGTCCACACGTCTTTCAACACTGCAAGAGGACCACGCACTTGGTGTCCGAATATTAATTCAAACGGACTAAATCCGAGACTTTCTTGTTCACTTTCTCTCATAGCGAACAGAAGAAAAGGTATACCCTCATCCCAGTCTCTAGAAAAATGTTCACAATAAGCTCTCATCATGGACTTCAGTGTCTGATGAAATCTCTCTAGAGCACCTTGTGACTGTGGATGATAACTGGTTGAAAGTACAGACTTTATTCCTAGGTGGGATAATGCTTCTCGAAAGATCTTAGAAGTGAAGTTAGATCCCTGATCTGATTGTATCTCTCGTGGCAATCCAACCTGGGAGAAAAATTTCATCAACGCTCTCACAATAGCACGAGCATTAATTTTTCTCATAGGAATAGCTTCGGGATAGCGTGTTGCAGCGTCCATAATAGTAAATAAGTATTGGTTTCCTAGTTTGGTTCTAGGCAAAGGACCAACACAATCAATAATAAGACGTGAGAATGGTTCACCATGCACGGTGATAGGAATGAGAGGCGCAGGTGGAGGTGTGTGCGCTGGCTTGCCTGTCACTTGACACACGTGGCAACGTCGCACATGATCAGCTACTGTTTCCTTCATCTTTGGCCAAGTAAAATGTTTTGCCAGTTTACCGAGTGTCTTCTTGACACCCAAATGTCCTCCTATGGGACTATTGTGAGCAAAATCAATGGCTTGTTCACGAAATGTAACTGGTAACACAACGAGATGCTTGACTGTGATGGAAACACTATCAGCTGACAACTTACATGTATTTTTCTCCATCAGTACACCGTTACTATAATAGTAACAATTATCGAGATCCTTTGCTTCACTCTCAGTAACTGCTATATCTCTCAGTCTTTCCAGTGACTGATCAACAAACTGATCCTTGATTAAATCATCATGAGTTAGAAATTTAACGTCAGTTGTATCTTGACTAGGTTGATGACCGGGGGGAGTTAGTGTTAATGACCCTGGGCGCAGAGTGTCTCTAAACAACATATTCAACCCCAAATCATTGTCATCCACTAACTCAACAGGAGACAAGGATGGTTGTTGAATCTTTGACATAGCTCTAGTAATTGCGCTGAGAGGAAATAAAATAGGTTTCTCTCTACAAGCTTCAATGGCATAATTATCATCAGTGTTATTATCAATCACAAGTGGTTCCTTACATATACCAGCATGAAGGATATCGTTCCCTATCAACAAGTCCACTGACCTGATGGGAAATACACCACTGGATATACCCACTGAAATATAACCAGTATAATAGCTTGTTTCAATATAAACTTTGTGCAGAGGCACTTTTATAACAGCCCCTCCATAGGCTTCTAACAATACATCTATCTTGCAATAGGTATCGTCAGTTATGGGCAGTACATCTTCTCTTAATAACGTGAGATAACTGCCAGTGTCTCTGAAAGAAATTATCTCAGTTAGATGTGATTCGTCAAATCCTACTTTATCTCTCGAAAAGTAAGGACTCATCGCTGAACGAATCTTTTCGTCAGATACACTTTCTGACGCTAGTCATCTATCCTGAGTAACATTATCTAAAACAGTAGGATCAGAGGTATTGCTAGGCTTTTGGTGTCTTTGTTGCACGGAAGAGGATACGACTTGAGTGGGGGCGCCAGCCGCACGACTGTATCTCGTATCTCTTTCTAATTTATAGCAATACTCTCTAGTATGTCCTTTTCTGTTACAATAGGTACATTTAACTTTCTTCTTCTCGATACCAGATTTCTGTCTAGCCACAGAGACAGATTCAGGATTGTGAGTTTTCCTGGTAAAGGTACGAGAAGTTACAGTAGCAGGTACATCAGGCCGGCAATGAGCAGCTGATTTAGGTTGCCAACTTCTAGGACAATTTTTAGTTACCTTGTTTCTTTGTGTTTTAGTACGTACAAGGTTGTGAGAAATTTCGTAATTGTCTGCTAATGCTGCAGTTTCCAGAATATCTGAGGTAGTATGATCGATCAGATATTCTTGTATGTCAGCAGACATACAGTTGTTAAACTCTTCGTGTAGTAACAACTGAACAAGACTGTCGTAGTTGGTACACTTAGCAGCTCTAGTCCATCTCTCAAATGCAACTTTTTTCTCACGAGCAAACTCTACACAAGTTTGATCTTGTCGTCGTTGTAACGTACGAAATGCTCTTTGATAACTTACAGGTAACAAGTTATACGTCTCTAGAATAGTTTGTTTGACAGCGTCATAACTAATGTACTTGGCAAATGGCAAAGCAGCCGTACAAGTTTGAGCTCTTCCTGTCAAAACAGTATGAAGCAATGTTGCCCAGTGCTTACGTGGCCAGTTCATAGCACGAGCCTGGTTCTCAAACACATCAAAATATGTGTCTAAGTCACTTTCAAAAAACTTAGGAACCATGGATGCAGCTTTCTGCACATTAAATGTGTCCTGTGATCTATCAGTCTGTTGTCTTCCTAGACGAACATTTTCTCTTTGGAAATCTTCTTCGTTCAATCTCCTCTGTGCCTCTATTTGTGCAGTCTGCAACATAAGGAGGCGTTCAAACCTCTCAAACTGTTCCTGAGAGATAGGACCAGTGGGTAATGGAGGAGTAGGGAAATTAACATGGTCTGGACGGTCCTTAGGTCGGACACTTGGTCCAGCCGTCTCTAGAGAGTCTAGATCTGGTCTAGGATAAGTAAATACAGGTGTAGTATACACTGTACTAGTATTAGGCTGTGTCATACTACCAGCTATACTCTGTACTATAGTGTCAGTGAAGGAAGGAGCGAGCGAGAACTGATCTACACTAGGCTCAGACACTAGGCTCACTTCTGCTCTAGTTGCTCTTTCATCTTCATCAAATAGAGTCATACTTCCTAATTGTGACACTAGGCTTTCTGAATCTGAATCATAATCAGACATCTCTGTATGAGCAGGAAACAATATATCTTTAATTAATGCTCTGACAGTTTCTGCGGTGTAATTCCTGTTATACGTCACACCGAGATATTTGGCTACTTGCCAACACGTCTGAAGTTTTAATGTACTTAACTCAGACAAAGTCAGAGTATCAATTAACTGTTTCACTTTGGCATACATCACGAAAATAATTGTACTACGAGAGAGTGATTATGGGAAACTATAATCCTAATAGGAATTTTAGTGTTGGTTGTCTTAGAGCTAGAACTCATAAACAGTATTTCCATCTCCTTGGATCAAGAGACTCAGTCAGGTACATACATCCACCTGGTATGTTGTACAAGACTAAACTCAAAGTCTTCAGATTAGGAAAGTACTCAAAGTGTTTGATCATAGATTTACTAGTATGTCAAACTGGACAATTTCTCCAACACCTTGGATCAAGAGCCTCCCGGACAGGCCCCCATTTGTTACAAAAAACGCGATTCTAAAAGCTTAGAGATCTCCAGTGAATACTAGAAAGGACTGCCCTTCTAGCATCCAGCCTGTTACTGGGTTTTCGTAACAAGTAGTCAGTATCCTTGTCCAATTATCCATTAAAATTCAGTATGGTTCAATAGTGCTTTAGGATTACAACTGGTAGGCTACTAACTAGAGAAATTAAAATTTAATAAATTTATTTAGTAAGTTGTCTAGAGGTATATTATCAAATTAAATTAATTACAGCAATCAAAATAAAATCAATCTCTCGAGTTCAATATTATTGTGCTGAAAGCACATATCACATTTATAATTCTTAAGTACCGTCAGGTACATTAACATTTAATAAGATATTACAAATATGTACAAGTAAGTGTGTATGCGTGTAAGTGCTCTTAAGTAGTTAGCTATGTCTCAAGACTCGAATAAGACTTAAACAAGTGACTGACAAAGTCCTCAAATAAACTAACTTCTTGACCGACTGGCAACCCGAACAGTCTGCTTGAACAACAAAGAATGCTAAGCCCAATAGCAATGCAATATCAAGCGACTGCGACACAGAATCAGGAACAAGGAGATAATATAACGACACTAAGTAGGGACCATCAGCAGATCCTCCACAAAAATTACAAAACTCCCATACTACTGAATCTATGTTCAGCATAGGAAAAACTGTGACTGTGACAATACACAGGAACCAGTACAAAATTAGGTCCGAAGCTATAGCTAAGGACCTGAGATGTTCAGAGTGTCAATGTGACACACAACCTCAGTACAACGTCGAAAATCAATAAGTCTATACAATGTTCTGTGAACAAAGTTCTACAGAACTAACAAGAATAATGAGACAGACAATCTGTCCAACCAGCAAGCGAGTCTCCAGCAGACTGAATACTTCCAGCAGACTGACAATTTCACGAGAGGTGAGGACACCCCCCCCTCGATCACGTGATAGCTACGTGGACAACTGCAGCTCAGAAGCCGGCAGTATAACGAGCGACAAGCGATAATTACAATAGTTTGACAATCAAGACTAACTGAGCACATTTTATATACATCCTAACAACATAAGCTAAATTACAATATAACAGTCAAATAATAATATAATTAATATAATAATATTATCGCAAATATAAGCAATATAAAATTAAATGAAAAGGTAATATATTTACGATTTAGCTATTATCGCAATTATATAAGCAATATAAAATTATATGAAAAGAATAATATACATTAGCGCGAGTGTTTTGAATGTAGTTAAGATATATACATAATAATCATTGTAACCCCTGGTGAAGAGTGAGGGAACGGGATTGACGGCACTGCTGTAATAGTTAGCCCTCGTGGTTCCCGTCTAGAGGATAGTGAAGTTTATGGAGTGTTGCAACCCCTGAATGGGTTACAATGATTATTATATATATATATAATGTATATTATCTTTTCATATAATTTTATATTGCTTATATTTGCGATAATAGCTAAATCGTAAATATATTGCTTTATATTCTTATTTGACTTATGTTGTTAGGATGTACATAATATGTGCTCAGTTCAAGTCTTGATTGTCAAACTACTGTAATTATCGCTTGTTGCTCGTTATACTGCCGGCTTCTGAGCTGTGCTGTCCACGGGGCTATCACGTGATCGAGGGGGGGTGTCCTCACCTCTCGTGAAGTATTCAGTCTGCTGTAGACTCTCTTTGTGGTTGGACAGATTGTCTGTCTCATTATTCTTGTTAGTTCTGTAGAACTCTGTTCACAGAACATTGTATAGACTTCGTGATTTTCGACGTTGTACTGAGGTTGTGTGTCACATAGACACTCTGAGCATCTCAGGTCCCGAGCTATAGCTTCTGACCTAATTTTGTACTGGTTTCTGTGTATTGTCACAGTCGGGTTTTTCCTATGCTGAACTTAGATTCAGTAGTATGGGAGTTTTGTAACTTTTGTGGAGGATCTGCTGATGGTCCCTACTTAGTGTCGTTATATTATCTCCTTGATCCTGATTGTGTCGCAGTCGCTTGTTATATGGCTATTGGGCTTAGCATTCTTTTAATTGTTCAAGCAGACTGCTCTGGTTGCCAGTCGGTCAAGAAGTTAGTTTATGAGAGGACTTTGTCAGTCACTTGTTTAAGTCTAGTCGAGTCGTGAGACATAGTGAACTACTTAGAGCACTTACACGCATACACAAACTTACTTGTACATATTTGTAATATCTTATTAAATGTTAATGTACCAGACGGTACTTAAGAATTATAAATGTGATATGTGCTTTCAGCACAATAATATTGAACTCGAGAGATGGATTTTATTTTAATTACTGTGATCAATTTAATTTAATTTAATTTGATAATATACCTCTAGACTTAATAAATTTATTAAATTTTAATTTCTCTAGTTAGTAGCCTACCAGTTGTAATCCTGAAGCACTATTGAATCATACTGAATTTTAATGGATAATTGGACAAGGATACTGACTACTTGTTACGAAAACCCAGTAACAGGCTGGATGCTAGAAGGGCAGTCCTTTCTAGTATTCACTGGAGATCTCTAAGCTTTTAGAATCGCGTTTTTTGTAACAAATGGGGGCCTGTCTGGGATGCTCTTGATCCAAGGTGTTGGAGAAATTGTCCAGTTTGACATACTAGTACTTCTATGATCAATCACTTTGAGTACTTTCCTAATCTGAAGACTTTGAGTTTAGTCTTGTACAACATACTAGGTGGATGTATGTACTTGACTGAGTCAGCATCGCTATTGGGCCGTGCGGACGTGCTGCGCAGTAGCTCCTGATTGAGTTGGCAGTTTGCGCAGTGTTGACGTGTACTTGGCTCTGTGAAGACCTGTTTGCGCGCTCTCTAGAATTGAAGCAAGATGCCCTCCATCGAGCAACTTTACCAACAGCTTAAGGAAGAATTGAGGTTGGCGAATTTGGAAATTCGGCGATTGACCGAGGAGAACAAGAAGATTCGTAGTAGTCCTCCTGTTTTGAGTCCTCAGGTCAAGAAGGGAAACTGGTCAGTGGCTGGACAGCAGGGAAAGAAGTTGACGATCAAGAAGACGAATGGAAAGGTAGAAACGATGAAGAAGAAAGAGACTGCCGTGGAAACTGTTGTGGAAACATCCAATACATTCTCAGTGCTACCCGACGAATGTGAGTTGACTACTGGGAACGACACGACGAAAGACATTAAGGAAGGTAAGAATATTGTTGTTGTTGGGGATAGCCAAGTTAGGTATATGGATAGGGCGTTCTGCTTGAAGGACAGGAGTAGGAGACAGAGAGTTTGCTTTCCTGGGGCTGGGATGGAGGATATTGTTAGCCGTCTGGATGACATCATGAGAGGTAATGGGAGCAATCCTATTATCTGTCTCAGTGCTGGAGGCAACGATGTTGGCAGACGTAGGAGTGAGGACCTGATTAGCAGGTATAGGTCAGCAATAGAAATAATTAGAAGTAAGGGTGGGAACCCTCTCATATGTGGTATTTTGCCAAGGAGGGGAGTTGGAAGTGAATGGTTGTCCAGGGCAATTGGTGTCAATTGCTGGCTGGACAAATACTGTAAGGAAAATGCGGTAACATTCATTGACAACTGGGACCTCTTCTATGGCAGAAATGACATGTATGCTAGGGATGGGGTTCACTTATCTAGGTGTGGGGTGGGAGCACTGGCAACTGCAGTGGAGGGAGCAGTTAGGACTTTAAACTAGGAATAGTTAGTGGTATGGGTTTTGGCAGGAAAACAGTGAAGTCCCAGTGTAGTAATATTACGAGTTCTAGGGGAACTAGTAATAATAAGAACGAGATAGATATTGAAAAGCCAGGGACCTTGGGTGATAAGGACGGTAATAGGTTTAGTAGAAAAATAGAAATGAGCAGGAAGGGTAAAGAGAAAGGAGAGTCTTTCAATGTTTATTATGCTAATTGCCGTAGTGCTAGGAATAAGATGGACGAGTTGAGATTAGTTGCTAGTGTAGGTAACATTGATGTATTTGCCTTAACTGAGACGTGGTTTAATTCAAAAAGTCGGGACATGCCTGCGGAATGTCATATTCAGGGTTTTAAATTGTTCCAAGAAGATAGAAGTATTGGGAGGGGGGGTGGGGTGGCATTGTATGTCCGAGATCGCTTGAACTGTTGCATAAAAACGGGTATTAAGTCTGAAGTAACACATACAGAGTCTGTTTGGATAGAATTTTCAGAGGGGCATGAAAAACTGATTTTAGGAGTGATATACCGTCCCCCTAACTTAGATAGGGACCAAGGGAAACTACTATGGGAGGAAATTGTTAAGGCCACAAGGCACGATAATGTAGTAATTCTAGGAGACTTTAACTTTAGTCATGTTGATTGGAATTTCTTGACTGGGAATTTAGAATCGTACGACTTCTTAGAAGTATTTCAGGATTGTTTTTTGAAGCAGTTTGTGACAGAACCTACAAGGGGAAATAACCTGCTTGACTTAGTTATGGCAAACAATGAATCCCTTGTTAATAATTTAGAAATTTCAGAGGAACTGGGTGCTAGCGACCACAAATCAATTACATTTAGCATTGAATGGAAGTACGATAGTAGCGATAACTCAGTAACAGTCCCAGATTTTCGCTTAGCAGATTACGATGGGCTTAGAGAACACTTATCATCTGTTGACTGGGGTAACGAAGAGAGCTATCAATATGACAGTTTTCTGAACACTATACATGCTGCTCAAAGAGCGTTTATCCCATATAAAGAAATTAGATCAAATAGAAATGACCCAAAATGGATGAATAATAGGCTCAAATATCTACTAGGGCATAAGAAAGGAATTTATAGGCGTATCAAAAGAGGTGAGGGTCATCTTATGAATCAGTATATTGACATTAAGAGGGACATTAAAAAGGGGATAAGAAAAGCTAAAAGGGACTATGAAATTAAAGTTGCTAGGGATTCTAAAACTAACCCAAAAAGTTTTTTCCAGGTCTATAGAACAAAAGTTAGAGATAAGATAGGTCCCCTTAAAAATAACTATGGGCACCTTACTGACAATGAGAATGAAATGTGCTTGATTTTAAATAATTATTTTCTCTCAGTTTTTACACAGGAAGACACTAACAATATTCCAGTAATTAATTTTTACAGTGGGCTAGAAGAAGATAAATTATGTAACATCACAGTCACTAGTGAGATGGTTGTGAGGCAGATAGACAGACTGAAGCAAAATAAGTCGCCGGGTCCTGATGAGGTTTTTTCAAGGGTTCTTAAGGAATGCAAAATGGAACTCTGTGAACCATTAACTAATATTTTTAATTTATCTCTTCAAACAGGTGTAGTGTCTGATATGTGGAAGATGGCTAATGTAACTCCTATTTTTAAAACAGGGGACAAGTCGTTACCGTCAAATTACCGCCCAATAAGCCTGACCTCAATTGTAGGCAAATTACTAGAGTCAATTATAGCTGAGATTATAAGAAGCCATCTCGATAAGCATAGCTTGATTAATGATACTCAGCATGGATTCACAAGAGGCCGGTCTTGTCTAACTAATTTATTAACTTTCTTCAGTAAAGCTTTTGAGGCTGTTGACCACAATAAAGAATTTGATATTATTTACTTAGATTTTAGTAAGGCTTTTGATAGAGTTCCGCACCATAGACTGTTAAAGAAAGTGGCAGCTCATGGCATTGGGGGAAAAGTGCTCTCGTGGATCGAGTCATGGCTCACTGACAGGAAGCAGAGAGTGTCCATAAATGGGGTTAAATCCGAGTGGGGATCTGTAACAAGTGGCGTTCCACAGGGATCAGTCTTGGGCCCGTTGTTGTTTATAATATATATCAATGATCTTGATGAGGGAATTACTAGTGATATGAGCAAATTCGCCGATGACACAAAGATAGGTAGGATAATTGATTCAAACGTAGATGTTAGGGAACTTCAGGAGGATTTAAACAAACTCTATTCTTGGTCAGAAAAGTGGCAGATGCAGTTCAATGTAGATAAGTGCAAGGTTCTGAAGCTTGGGAGTGCCCATAACCCTAGTACTTATAAATTAAATGATGTAGAACTTAGCCATACAGATTGCGAAAAGGACTTGGGGGTTATGGTGAGCAGCAACCTTAAACCAAGACAGCAATGCCTAAGCGTACGTAATAAGGCAAATAGATTACTGGGATTTATATCAAGAAGTGTAAGCAACAGAAGTCCAGAGGTCATACTGCAGCTTTATACATCATTAGTAAGGCCTCACCTTGATTATGCAGCTCAGTTCTGGTCTCCGTATTACAAAATGGACATAAATTCGTTAGAAAACATTCAGCGTAGGATGACTAAATTAATACATAGCATCAGAAATCTTCCTTATGAAGAAAGATTGAAGACTCTTAAGTTACATTCACTTGTTAGACGAAGAATGAGGGGAGACCTGATCGAAGTGTATAAGTGGAAGATAGGTATTAATAAAGGGGATATTAATAAGGTCTTGAGGATGTCTCTCCAAGAGAGAACCCGCAGTAATGGATTTAAATTAGATAAGTTTAGATTTAGAAAGGACATAGGAAAGTATTGGTTTGGAAATAGGGTAGTTGATGAGTGGAACAGTCTACCTAGTTGGGTTATTGAGGCTAGGACTTTGGGTAGTTTCAAATCTAGGTTGGATAAGTACATGAGTGGGAAGGGTTGGATTTGAGTGGGACTTTCACATCAGAGCTTATTTCTTGGGTAGCATTGAAAATTGGGTTGGGTAAATGTTTTGTTAGTGGGATGAATTGTAAAGGACCTGCCTAGTATGGGCCAGCAGGCCTCCTGCAGTGTTCCTCCTTTCTTATGTTCTTATGTTATGTAAAGTTAAATGTACCTATTGTAACAGAAAAGGACATACTAGAGAGTATTGCTATAAGTTAGAAAGAGATACGAGAAACAGTCTTGCGGCTGGCGCCCCCACTCAAGTCGTATCCTCTTCCGAGCAACAAAGGCACCAAAATCCTAGCAATACCTCTGATCCTACTGTTTTAGATAATGTTACTCAAGATAGATGACTAGCGTCAGAAAGTGTATCTGACGAAAAGATTCGTTCAGCGATGAGTCCTTACTTTTCGAGAGATAAAGTAGGATTTGACGAATCACATCTAACTGAGATAATTTCTTTCAGAGACACTGGCAGTTATCTCACGTTATTAAGAGAAGATGTACTGCCCATAACTGACGATACCTATTGCAAGATAGATGTATTGTTAGAAGCCTATGGAGGGGCTGTTATAAAAGTGCCTCTGCACAAAGTTTATATTGAAACAAGCTATTATACTGGTTATATTTCAGTGGGTATATCCAGTGGTGTATTTCCCATCAGGTCAGTGGACTTGTTGATAGGGAACGATATCCTTCATGCTGGTATATGTAAAGAACCACTTGTGATTGATAATAACACTGATGATAATTATGCCATTGAAGCTTGTAGAGAGAAACCTATTTTATTTCCTCTCAGCGCAATTACTAGAGCTATGTCAAAGATTCAACAACCATCCTTGTCTCCTGTTGAGTTAGTGGATGACAATGATTTGGGGTTGAATATGTTGTTTAGTGACGCTCTGCGCCCAGGATCATTAACACTGACTCCCCCCGGTCATCAACCTAGTCAGGACACAACTGACGTTAAATTTCTAACTCATGATGATTTAATCAAGGATCAGTTTGTTGATCAGTCACTGGAAAAACTGAGAGATATAGCAGTTACTGAGAGTGAAGCAAAGGATCTCGATAATTGTTACTATTATAGTAACGGTGTACTGATGGAGAAAAATACATGTAAGTTGTCAGCTGATAGTGTTTCCACCACAGTCAAGCATCTAGCAGTGTTACCAGTTACATTTCGTGAACAAGCCATTGATTTTGCTCACAATAGTCCCATAGGAGGACATTTGGGTGTCAAGAAGACACTCGGTAAACTGGCAAAACATTTTACTTGGCCAAAGATGAAGGAAACAGTAGCTGATCATGTGCGACGTTGCCACGTGTGTCAAGTGACAGGCAAGCCAGCGCACACACCTCCACCTGCGCCTCTCATTCCTATCACCGTGCATGGTGAACCATTCTCACGTCTTATTATTGATTGTGTTGGTCCTTTGCCTAGAACCAAACTAGGAAACCAATACTTATTTACTATTATGGACGCTGCAACACGCTATCCCGAAGCTATTCCTATGAGAAAAATTAATGCTCGTGCTATTGTGAGAGCGCTGATGAAATTTTTCTCCCAGGTTGGATTGCCACGAGAGATACAATCAGATCAGGGATCTAATTTCACTTCTAAGATCTTTCGAGAAGCATTATCCCACCTAGGAATAAAGTCTGTACTTTCAACCAGTTATCATCCACAGTCACAAGGTGCTCTAGAGAGATTTCATCAGACACTGAAGTCCATGATGAGAGCTTATTGTGAACATTTTTCTAGAGACTGGGATGAGGGTATACCTTTTCTTCTGTTCGCTATGAGAGAAAGTGAGCAAGAAAGTCTCGGATTTAGTCCGTTTGAACTAATATTCGGACACCAAGTGCGTGGTCCTCTCGCAGTGTTGAAAGACGTGTGGACAGGAAAATCAAATCCATCATTGAGTACTTCACCTTCATTAATGCAGCAACATTTGACAGCCGCTAGAGAGCTAGCTTCGAAAAACCTAGTTTCAGCCCAAGCTAGAATGAAGCAACATTATGACAAGCGTGCTGTCTCTCGTTCTTTTAAAGCAGGAGATAAGGTGATGGCTCGGAAATTAGTACCAGGTCATGCTCTACAAGCCAGGTATGATGGTCCCCTGGAAGTAGTGAAAAAGCTTAGCGACGTAAATTATTTGGTACGTACGCCTGGGAAAAAGAAATCTAATCATGTGTACCATGTTAACCAGCTCAAGGCATACTACGCTAGTCCTCTACCTACTACTTCTATTCTTCCTACGACAGAGGAAGAAAACGTCAGTCTACCTGACATCTCTAGAGGTATAGAGGTTCGTTTAGAAAATTCAGTGACTCTACAATCACTAGACGATTTTCTTAGTAACCTTGGGATTGATAAAGCTGGTGATATTAAAAACATGATTTTACATTTCCCTGAATTGTTCGGTGATGTTCCTAAACGTTGTACTCTGGGTGTACATGACGTTGATGTACAGCGAGCATCACCCATTAAGCAATCACCATATAGAATGAGTCCAACGAAGCATAAAGCATTGAGAGAAGAGGTTGATTTTCTGTTATCTCACGGACTTATTGAGCGCAGTAAAAGTCCATGGGCATCTCCCTGTATTTTAGTGCCTAAACCTGACAGTAGTTTCAGGATGTGCACTGATTACAGGAAAGTGAACTCTGTCACCTTGCCTGATGGTTATCCTCTACCTCGCATTGACGACCTTATTGATCGTGTGTCAGGAGCCCAGTTTGTCAGCCGTTTAGATCTCTTACGAGGCTATTATCAAGTCCCGCTTACTGAACGTGCTCAAGAAATATCTGCTTTTACTGTTCAAGATGGATTGTTTAACTACCTCGTCACCCCCTTCGGCCTATGTAACGCGGCTTCTTCATTCCAACGTATAATGAACGAGTTGACCCACAACTTAGGAGTAGAAGCCTACCTTGACGACTTAGTGGTGTACAGTGACGAGTGGGAACAGCACTTGACGCGTCTCAGAGCATTGTTTGAGAGACTGGCGCACTACAACTTCACTGTTAACTTAGCTAAATGTAGTTTTGGTCAAGCCAAGATTACCTATCTAGGCTTTTGTATCGGCCAAGGTGAGGTTGCTCCTATTGAGGCTAAGGTTCGTGCAATTTCTGAATTTCCAGTGCCACAGGATAGGAAAGGAGTACAGAGATTCCTGGGTATGGCAGGATATTATCGCAGGTTCTGTCCAAACTTTTCTCAGATTGCAGCTCCTCTCACTGAGCTTACTAGTAGCAAAGTTCAGTTCACCTGGACTAGAGATTGTTCAGACTCGTTCAAAAGGTTGAAGCGCTTGCTATCCTCTGCTCCTGTGTTGAAGAGTCCTAATTTCAATCTTCCCTTCTTTTTACATATAGATGCGAGTGGTTATGCAGTGGGCGCTGTGCTGCTCCAACAGTCAACATCCACTGATATTCTCCATCCTATATGTTACTATTCATCTAAGCTTAAACGACACCAGAAAAATTATGCCACTATTGAGAAAGAGGCTCTAGCTCTTGTGGTGTCCTTGGAACATTTTGACGTGTATTTGGGCACCTCCCCATTTAAAATTAACGTTTTTTCAGACCATAATCCACTCACTTATATTAACACCATGAAAAGTAAAAATGCTAGGATCATGAGGTAGGCCCTCAGAATCCAACCTTATTATATTAGTATAAAACACATAAGTGGTCATTGTAATGTAATTGCTGACACTCTGTCTCGTCCTTAATAATTATCAGTTACATTAAATTAACGTAATTTTAATGCCCAAATGTCAAATTCAGTAAAGTAACTTAATCCCTCCAGCCCATATTAACTATATATTACCTGGAGAGAGTCCCGGGGGTCAACGCCCCCGCGGCCCTGTCTGTGACCAGGCCTCCTGGTGGATCAGAGCCTGATCAACCAGGCTGTTGCTGCAGGCTGCACGCAAACCAACGTACGAGCCACAGCCCGGCTGATCCGGAACTGACTTTAGGTGCTTGTCCAGTGCCAGCTTGAAGACTGCCAGGGGTCTGTTGGTAATCACCCTTATGTGTACTGGGAGGCAGTTGAACAGTCTCGGGCCCCTGACACTTATTGTATGGTCTCTTAACGTGCTAGTGACACCCCTGCTTTTCATTGGGGGGATGATGCATCGTCTGCCAAGTCTTTTGCTTTCGTAGTGAGTGATTTTCGTGTGCAAGTTCGGTACTAGTCCCTCTAGGATTTTCCAGATGTATATAATCATGTATCTCTCCCTCCTGCGTTCCAGGGAATACAGGTTTAGGAACCTCAAGCGCTCCCAATAATTGAGGTGTTTTATCTCCGTTATGCGCGCCGTGAAAGTTCTCTGTACATTTTCTAGGTCGGCAATTTCACCTGCCTTGAAAGGTGCTGTTAGTGTGCAGCAATATTCCAGCCTAGATAGAACAAGTGACCTGAAGAGTGTCATCATGGGCTTGGCCTCCCTAGTTTTGAAGGTTCTCATTATCCATCCTGTCATTTTTCTAGCAGATGCGATTGATACAATGTTATGGTCCTTGAAGGTGAGATCCTCCGACATGATCACTCCCAGGTCTTTGACGTTGGTGTTTCGCTCTATTCTGTGGCCAGAATTTGTTTTGTACTCTGATGAAGATTTAATTTCCTCATGTTTACCATATCTGAGTAATTGAAATTTCTCATCGTTGAACTTCATATTGATTTCTGCAGCCCACTGAAAGATTTGGTTGATGTCCGCCTGGAGCTTTGCAGTGTCTGCAATGGAAGACACTGTCATGCAGATTCGGGTGTCATCTGCAAAGGAAGACACGGTGCTGTGGCTGACATCCTTGTCTATGTCGGATATGAGGATGAGGAACAAGATGGGAGCGAGTACTGTGCCTTGTGGAACAGAGCTTTTCACCGTAGCTGCCTCGGACTTTACTCTGTTGACGACTACTCTCTGTGTTCTGTTAGTGAGGAAATTATAGATCCATCGACCGACTTTTCCTGTTATTCCTTTAGCACGCATTTTGTGCGCTATTACGCCATGGTCACACTTGTCGAAGGCTTTTGCAAAGTCTGTATATATTACATCTGCATTCTTTTTGTCTTCTAGTGCATTTAGGACCTTGTCGTAGTGATCCAATAGTTGAGACAGACAGGAGCGACCTGTTCTAAACCCATGTTGCCCTGGGTTGTGTAACTGATGGGTTTCTAGATGGGTGGTAAGATAAGATAAGATAAGATTTCGTTCGGATTTTTAACCCCGGAGGGTTAGCCACCCAGGATAACCCAAGAAAGTCAGTGCGTCATCGAGGACTGTCTAACTTATTTCCATTGGGGTCCTTAATCTTGTCCCCCAGGATGCGACCCACACCAGTCGACTAACACCCAGGTACCTATTTGCTGCTAGGTGAACAGGACAACAGGTGTAAGGAAACTTGTCGAAATGTTTCCACCCGCCGGGAATCGAACCCGGGCCCTCCGTGTGTGAAGCTGGAGCTTTAGCCACCAGGCCACCGGGCCTTGATCTTGCTTCTTAGGACCCTTTCAAAGATTTTTATGATATGGGATGTTAGTGCTATTGGTCTGTCGTTCTTTGCTGTTGCTTTACTGCCCACTTTGTGGAGTGGGGCTATGTCTGTTGTTTTTAGTAACAGTGGGACGACCCCCGTGTCCATGCTCCCTCTCCATAGGATGGAAAAGGCTCGTGATAGGGGCTTCTTGCAGTTCTTGATGAACACAGAGTTCCATGAGTCTGGCCCTGGGGCAGAGTGCATGGGCATGTCATTTATCGCCTGTTCGAAGTCATTTGGCGTCAGGATAACATCGGATAGGCTTGTGTTAATCAAATTTTGTGGCTCTCTCATAAAAAATTTATTTTGATCTTCGACTCTCAGTCTGGTTAGCGGCTTGCTAAAAACTGAGTCATATTGGGACTTGAGTAGCTGTTACAACCCCTGAATGGGTTACAATGATTAATATGTATATATAATGTATATTACCTTTTCATTTAATTTTATATTGCTTATATTTGCGATAATAGCTAAATCGTGAATGTATGACTTTATATTATTATTTGACTGTTATATTGTTATTTGACTTATGTTGTTAGGATGTACATAATATGTGCTCAGTTAGTCTTGATTGTCAAACTACTGTAATTATCGCTTGTCGCTCATTATACTGCCGGCTTCTGAGCTGCACTTGTCCACGTAGCTATCATGTGATCGAGGGGGGGTGTCCTCACATCTCGTGAAATTTTCAGTCTGCTCTAGACTCGCTTGCTGGTTGGACAGATTGTCTGTCTCATTATTCTTGTTAGTTCTGTAGAACACTGTTCACAGAACATTGTGTAGACTTTGTGATTTTCGACGTTGTACTGAGGTTGTGTGTCACATAGACACTCTGAACATCTCAGGTCCTTAGCTATAGCTTCTGACCTAATTTTGTACTGGTTTCTGTGTATTGTCACAGTCGTGTTTTTCCTATGCTGAACATAGATTCAGTAGTATGGGAGTTTTGTAACTTTTGTGGAGGATCTGCAGATTGTCCCTACTTAGTGTCGTTATATTATCTCCTTGTTCCTGATTCTGTGTCGCAGTCGCTTGATATTGCATTGCTATTGGGCTTAGCATTCTTTGTTGTTCAAGCAGACTGTTCGGGTTGCCAGTCGGTCAAGAAGTTAGTTTATTTGAGGACTTTGTCAGTCACTTGTTTAAGTCTTATTCGAGTCTTGAGACATAGCTAACTACTTAAGAGCACTTACACGCATACACACACTTGTACATATTTGTAATATCTTATTAAATGTTAATGTACCTGACGGTACTTAAGAATTATAAATGTGATATGTGCTTTTAGCACAATAATATTGAACTCGAGAGATTGATTTTATTTTGATTGCTGTGAATTAATTTAATTTGATAATATTTGATAATATTCCAGGTAAACTCCAGGTAGACAACTTACTACTTAATAAATTTATTAAATTTTAATTTCTCTAGTTAGTAGCCTACCAGTTGTAATCCTAAAGCACTATTGAACCATACTGAATTTTAATGGATAATTGGACAAGGATACTGACTACTTGTTACGAAAACCCAGTAACAGGCTGGATGCTAGAAGGGCAGTCCTTTCTAGTATTCACTGGAGATCTCTAAGCTTTTAGAATCGCGTTTTTTGTAACAGTAGCTCACTCATTTCCTTGCTGTCATCTGTGTAGGACCCATCTTGTTTAAGTAGGGGCCCAATACTGGACGTTGTTCTCGATTTTGATTTGGCATAGGAGAAGAAATACTTTGGGTTTCTTTCGATTTCATTTATGGCTTTTAGTTCTTCCCGCGATTCCTGACTCCTAAAGGATTCTTTTAGCTTAAGTTCGATGCTTGCTATTTCTCTGGCCAGTGTCTCCCTACGCATTTCAGATATATTGACCTCTTTTAGCCGCTCTGTTATTCTTTTCCGTCGCCTGTAAAGGGAGCGCCTGTCTCTTTCTGTTTTACATCTACTCCTCCTTTTTCTTAGAGGAATAAGCCTTGTGCATACATCGAGTGCCACCGAGTTAATCTGTTCTAGGCATAAGTTGGGGTCTGTGTTGCTTAGCATATCTTCCCAGCTTATATCGGTTAAGACTTGGTTTACTTGGTCCCACTTTATGTTTTTGTTATTGAAGTTGAATTTGGTGAATGCTCCCTCGTGACTAATCTCATTATGTCGGTCTGGGGCTCCGCGCATACATGACTGAACCTCATGTCTAATTATTATATTTATGTATTCACAGTATTGTTGTGTGAGGAAGAGACAAGCTGAGTGTTGAGTGGGTAGTGTCATGTGGGCGAGGTACTGCGTGACGCAACACTGTCTTGCCGCAGACCCCCCCCTTCACTACACACCTTAAGCTGTTTCATACTCAAATGTTCCAACCCCTGAATGGGTTACAATGATTATTATGTATATATATGATGTATATTACTTTTTCATTTAATTTTATATTGCTTATATTTGCGATAATAGCTAAATCGTAAATGTATGACTTTATATTCTTATTTGACTTATGTTGTTAGGATGTATCAAATTATGTGCTCAGTTCAAGTCTTGATTGTCAAACTACTGTAATTATCGCTTGTTGCTCGTTATACTGTCGGCTTCTCGCTGGGTGACTGCTGCCAACGGAGCTATCACGTTATCGAGGGGGGGGTGGTGTCCCCACCTCTCGTGAAATATTCTGTCTGCTCTAGACTCGCTTGCTGGTTGGACAGATTGTCTGTCTCAATATGGTTGTTAGTTCTGTAGAACTCTGTTCACAGAACATTGTATATACTTCATGATTTTCGACGTTGTACTGAGGTTGTGTGTCATAGACACTCTGAGCATCTCAGGTCCTGAGCTGTAGCTTATGACCTAATTTGTACTGGTATCTGTGTATTGTCACAGTCGGGAATTTTCTTATGCTGAACTTAGATTCAGTAGTATGGGAGATGTGTGACTTTTGTGGAGGATCTGCAGATGGTCCCTACTTAGTGTCGTTATATTATCTCCTTGATCCTGAGTGTGTCGCAGTTGTTATATTGCTATTGAGCTTAGCATTCTTTTATTGCTCAAGCAGACTGTTCTGATAGCCAGTTGGTCAAGAAGTTAGTTTAAGTCTAGTCGAGTCTTGAGACATAGCGAACTACTTAGAGCACTTACAGACATACACAAACTTACTTGTACATATTTGTAATATCTTATTAAATGTTAATGTACCAGACGGTACTTAAGAATTATAAATGCGATATGTGCTTTCAGCACAATAATATTGTACTCGAGAGAAGTGATATTATTTTGATTACTGTGGTTAATTTAATTTAATTTAATTTGATATTATACCTCTAGACAACTTTATTGACTTAATAAATTTATTAAATTTTAATTTCTCTAGTTAGTAGCCTACCAGTTGTAATCCTGAAGCACTATTGAATAATACTGAATTCTAATGGATAATTGGACAAGGATACTGACTACTTGTTACGAAAACCCAGTAACAGGCTGGATGCTAGAAGGGCAGTCCTTTCTAGTATTCACTGGAGATCTCTAAGCTTTTAGAATCGCGTTTTTTGTAACATTCAAATTCAAATTCAAAGTTTATTCTCTATAAGGATTACAATGCTGAGTTTACAGAATTTGGTTATTGTGTGGTTTACATGTAGTAAAATAATGATTACAGAGTGTACCACTAGAACGCCTAGCATGGCTAGGCATTTCGGGCAGACTTAGTTTAATTCTTAATTTTAAAATATTACAAATTATGAGGTAAGTTGGTATTATGGCTAAGTGACTAAATACTAGTTTGTGAGTTTAGCAATGTGAATGCTTTTGTTTTGGCACAGTACATAGTTTCAGTATTGGAGTATCACAGGATTCATTATTTTAAGATTGAGATTAATATTTCTGTTTATGGTCAAATGGGTGAGTGAGTGTAAGTGTGAACCACCAGGTGGTATTCGTGTAGTTAGTTGACGGGGTGTATCAGGGAGATAAGATGTTTTCTAATGGTAGTTTTGAAGGTGATGAATGTGTCTGCAGTTCTAGAGTTCTCAGGTAGGGTGTTCCAGATTTTAGGGCCTTTGACATACATTGAATTTTTGTAAAGGTTTAGTCGGACACGGGGAATGTCGTAGAGATGTTTGTGTCTGGTGTTATGCCTGTGGGTTCTGTCACAACTATCAAGAAAGCGTTTTAGGTCAAGGTTGATATTGGAGTTTAAGGTCCTGTAGATGTAGATTGCACAGTAGTAAGTGTGGATGTACTGAACAGGGAGTAAGTTTAGATCTATGAAGAGTGGGGGGGGGTGTGTTGCCAGGGATGGGATTTAGTGATTATTCTTACTGCAGCTTTTTGTTGGGTTATTATTGGCTTTAGGTGTGTTGCTGCAGTTGATCCCCAAGCACAAATAGCATAGGTGAGGTATGGATAAATAAGTGAGTGGTATAGTGTGAGAAGGGCATTTTGCGGCACGTAGTATCGTATCTTGGAGAGGATCCCAACCGTTTTGGATACTTTTTTGGTTATGTGTTGGATATGGGTGCTGAAATTCAGGTTGTTGTCAAGGTATAGGCCTAGGAATTTGCCCTCATTATGTCTGGTAATTAGAGTGTTGTCGATCTTAATGTTAATTTGTGCATCTCCTGCTCTGCTACCAAACATAATATAGTAGGTTTTGTCAGTGTTAAGCGTAAGTTTATTGGCTGTCATCCAAGTCGATATTTTGATCAGCTCCTCGTTAACAATGGTGTTGAGGGTGGCAAGATTAGGGTGAGAGATGACATAAGTCGTGTCGTCAGCAAAGAGAATGGGTTTCAGGTGTTGGGATACGTTTGGAAGATCATTGATGTATATGAGGAAGAGCAGGGGACCAAGGACACTTCCCTGCGGAACTCCAGTATCAAGTGGCCGTGTTGTTGATGCTGTGTCTTTAATGGTGACATACTGATACCTATTAGTAAGGTAAGATTTGAAATAAGCAAGCGCATGGCCTCTTATACCGTAATGGTCAAGTTTGTGGAGTAGGATGTCGTGGTCTACTGTGTCAAAAGCTTTTCTTAGGTCAATAAAAATTCCTAGTGGATATTCCTTATTTTCCAATGCTGTGTAAAGCAGATCTAGCATTTTTATGATTGCATCATTAGTGCTTTTATTTTTCCTGAATCCAAATTGGCAGGGGTTGAGTATGTTTTGTGCCGTTATAAATGAATATAGTCTCCTGTGCACGAGTTTCTCAAAGATTTTGGATAGCAATGGTAAGTTTGATATTGGCCTATAGTTGTTTAAGTCTGTAGGGTCACCACCTTTATGTATTGGTGTAACCCTTGCCATCTTGAGTAGTTTCGGGAAGGTGCTAGTTTCTAGTGACTTGTTAAAAAGTAATGAAATAGCATGCGAAAGGACATGGGCCGCTCGCTTGTACAGTAATGGTGGGACATGAGACAGATTCCCTGAGTTATTTTTAAGTGACTTTATAATCTCGGTGACTTCCGTGGGCTCAGTTGGTGCAAGATAGAAGGAATTTGGGAAATTCCCATCTAGGTAGTCCCCGGCATGGGCATTGGTATGTGGGATTTTATTGGCGAGATTAGATCCTATGGTTGAGAAGAAGTCGTTTATCTTGTTAGCTGTGTCAGTGGGATGTAGTGGTGTTTCATTAGGTTTAGTTAGGACAATATTCTTGTTTTTTTTCAGTTTGTGGGTCCCTAGAATCTGAGAGAGTGTTTTCCAGGTCTTTTTTATATCTCCTCTAGTGTCTGTGAATCTACTGGAGTAGTATAGTTGTTTTGGCTTTCTTTATTACTTTGGTGAGAACTGATGAATAGTGTTTAAGAATATCTTTGTGTATTAAGCCCTGTCTATATTGCTTTTCATATTGGTGTTTCTTGTCAATGGATTTCAGAATGGTGCTGGTTAGCCATGGGCAACCAAGCCGTTTGTTTGTGATCTGTTTCGTTTTTATAGGACAATGTTTGTTGTATAGTCTAAGTAATTTGTTAAGAAAAATGTCTGTCCAGTCATCAATACCATTGGCCTTGGAGAATTCTGTAGGCCAGTCAACAGTCTCTAGGTCAGCTGTGAACTTCCTTATTGAGGCCTCGTCATGGAGTCTAAATGAGACTTTGTTGTATTCAAGTGGTGGTTTACTAATGTTTGTCAGGAGGAAGGTAGGGTAGTGGTCTGTAGTGCTATCTGTGATTATCCCTGATTTAAGGGGGGCTAGTATATTGGTCCATATGTGGTCTATTATGGTTGCACTTGTCTCAGTGAGCCTGGTTGGTTTAGTTATTGTTGGTATGAGAAGTGTGTTGTTCATATTGTTGATGAAATCAGTTACAGGCTGATCATCTAGTAAGCCAAGGTTGATGTTGAAGTCTCCAGCTAAGAGAAGGTGGTGCTTATTCATTTGTCTGTTTGTTATTAGTGACTTTAATTTCTCACTGAAATTTGGGATGTTTGTGTGAGGTATCCGGTAAATGGCACCGATTGTTATAGGTGTCTTAAGGTTTTTTACAGTAAAATTAGCAAAAATGTATTCCCCATATTCATCACTAAAGCAAGTGGTGCTAATACAAGATAATTGGTTAGAGTAATAGATTGCAATACCACCCCCAACTTGGTTTGGTCTGCAGTTGTGAATTGCTGTGTATCCTGGTAGAGGGTAGATATCTATTGTGTCCTGCTTAAGCCAGGTCTCAGTAAGAATAATGCAGGAGAAGGGTGTCTTTAGTGATTCAAGGAGTGCCAGGAGGTCATCATAGTGTTTGCTTAAGGACCTGATGTTGTAGTTAAGTACTGATAGACTTTTAGCATTGTTTAGGATAGTGCTGGCTTGTGATGCTGTGTAATAAAGGCAGTTACTTTCCAATAGGTTTTGATTGGGTGTCAGATTATGGAGGTTTAGATCAGGGTCAACGTGATCAATCATCTTCTAGGTTTAAATTATGGTTATTTATATCCTGAGTTGTGTGTTGAGTTCTAGTACTGATATCTGTAGTGGTGGGAAGTTTGGACAAGTATATAGCTAGAGTATTTTGGTCATATAGAGTATAGTCACTACTACACATAATGAAGTTGATGTTGTCTATGTGTTGTGCTGGAATGAACTAAAGTACAACTAGGTATAAACTAGTAATATAAAAATACAAATTAAAAATAGAACAAGACTCTCACTTGTAATTGCACTAAGGTCTAATATAATGACTTTTGTGGAGTCTATGTTTTGAGCTAGAATGAGCTAGTACAACTGAGTTTAATCTAATAATATAAAAAAGGCACAAGTCTCTCAATTGTAATTGCACTAAGGTCTTATAGTAAGTTGTTTACAAGATTAGAGTATAACTAGGTTTAGATTTAAATTGACAAGATAAAATTGCACTAAGGTCTTATATAAGTTGTTTACAAGAATTAGAGTATAATAGATTTAAATTGACAGGATAAAAAAAATTAAGGTAGCAAAAGAATAATAAAAAAAATGATAAAAATAAAAATGGCAATGACTTGGTTATAATATGCTAGTAAGATGGTAGACAGGATAATATAAAAGTTGTAGTTGAAAATACTAGTTTAAAAAAGTATGGAATAAAAATGGTCAATAAAAGAAGTTTACAATAAGTTTGATCAATATAGTTTAAAGTAAAATTGGGCAATAATAGGGATTTAGAATAAAATTGGGCAATTGAGTATTTTTTAAAGTGAGGTAGAATTATTGAAGACAAGTTATGGTTAGTTTATAATAAAATAAGATGGAACAGTGATGTGGTAAGTTGTAAAAAAGGAGATAGATTCTGTAGATATTAAACACAATTAAGACTATGAGGTAGAATGGTCGTTGAATACAACAATGACAATCAAAAGTAGTTGGGGTATTAGAATTTTAGGGGGGCACAAATTTATGACAATATAACACTAACGGTGGACTATGGGTATTATCTGCACTTTACTCTGATTCTGTTAGTCCAGCCTCACTTAGGAATGTTTTAAGGTCATGTTCTGTAGAGATGAAGTATCTCTTCCCAGTGGGCTGTTTCCTAACTGCGATTTTTCCATCCCTCACAAAGCACTGGTGGATTTTTTGGGCATAGCGTAATTTTCTTAGCCGATAAAGAAGGTTTTGTCTTGTTTTGGTAAGGCACTCATTGACGTAAACATCAGTTTTCATAGAAATAGATGTTTTTAGTAGGTTGTTTCTTTGTAGGCTAGTTTGGAATTTTAACAGCACTGTTTTTTTACCTGCTTGGTAGCCCATCAGTTTGCAATCCTTTAGTCGTCACTACGTATGTTAAGGCGAAGGTGGTCCTTGATAAGCTGTAGGGTGGTCTCCATGCAGGTCTCTTGGGTGACTGTGGGTGGGAGATGTTTGCTGTTAACTACAACAGCGTCAGATAGCTGCTGTTGGTCATTATGGTCTTGGAAGTTGGTTATGACATTGGCAAGTTGTTGGTCCACTCTTGATCTTTCCTCTGTAATGTTGGTAGTAAGTAGGGTGACTTGGTCTTTTAGAGTGTTGATGGTGTCTAGGGACTGGGTGTGGGTGTTGCTTTGTTGTTCTAGAGTGTCTAGTTTATGTTCTAGAGCAGTGATCTTGTTGAGGTAATCTGCATTGCTAGCCTTTAGTTCCTGCATTTCTTGAGTTAGTTTGGTGATCGTTTGGTTCTGAATCATAAGGAGTTTAGCTATTTCTGGGTCGGTGATCTTCTTGACATCAAATACTGGGAAGGAGTTATCTTGGACTGTAGCGGCGGCCATGTTTGTTGTTGTCTGTCGTGTGTTGTGGTGATGCCGGTGGGTGATGAGGGTTGTGTCCTGGCTGGCAGTACCACAAGTTTTCCTCGTGTTATTACTGCTCTCACCTTTGATGTTAGGAGTCCTTAGCTGGTTACTGGATCTTCTTTTATTGTTCTGACCCTTGTCCATTGGCTGTGGCTTCGGGTGAATAGTAGGCGATGGGTGATGGGTGAATGTTGTGGAGTATCACTTCAGTGGCAGCGGGGTAGGAGGTGGTAGTACGAGTCCTATTAGTTGGTAATTTGTGAACTTTTGGGTGATTTCTGCAGTTGATTTATATCATTCTGGGTATCCACACATGTTAGTGTTATGCGGGTCTTGATTAGGTCATCACTGGGCTGCTGGGAACCTCAGGTAGAAGTAAAAATAGAGGACAAGGTTCCTGTTGCCGCTGCCGCTGCCCTGTCCAGGAATTATGAACCTGACACTGTCCAGGAATTATGAACCTGACACTGTCCAGGAATTATGAACCTGACACTGTCCAGGAATTATGAACCTGACTGTTACGGTTCAAATCTTAATCTTTAGCCAGGTTAGTGCACTCCGTAACAACACACTTCATAGAATGAGAGGATATGGTTCCAAACTTAGAAATGTAAGGCACAAATAATAGTTACTCAGTCTTTACAAGTTTCTTTTTATTTAAAAGCTTAAATACTTTAGATATTCATAAATATCTATTAAATATCACTGTCAGAAACTTTCCGTCACACAAGAAAACTCTTAAATAGAATGTACATGTCAATATGGTCACTACACTTGATAATGATCAGAGGAATATTACCGCTTCCTCAATAGTAACATTATTTGTGTGCAAGTACATATATTGAGAATTAACACTTTCACTGAGTAACTCCCTGGCATAAGGAATATATCACAAAGTTCTGAGCTTGACACTGGTCGTCACATCGTAACCTGAAGATAACTGTATATAATTGTCAGCAGACTTCACAATAAACCACAAGCTAGTTCAGGAGTTTCTATAACACAATTCTATATCCAAGTGAGAATAAGGCGGAGTACTAGGAGGGTAGCTCAGTCAATGTGGCCTGGTGGCTACAGCTCCCGCTTCACACACGGAGGGCCCGGGTTCGATTCCCGGCGGGTGGAAACATTTCAACACGTTTCCTTACACCTGTTGTCCTGTTCACCTAGCAGCAAATAGGTACCTGGGTGTTAGTCGACTGGTGTGGGTCGCATCCTGGGGGACAAGATTAAGGACCCCAATGGAAATAAGTTAGACAGTCCTCGATGACGCACTGACTTTCTTGGGTTATCCTGGGTGGCTAACCCTCCGGGGTTAAAAATCCGAACGAAATCTTATCTTATCTTATCTTAATGTACACTGAGTGAGTGAACTGCCACCGACAGTAAATCCCTTCTTGACATCAACTCGTCAAAAGGGGGAGAGGGTAGAGTGTGTGCAAACTACCCACCCATGGACATACCTTGTTATATACCTTAAACAGGTGTACCTACCTAACACATTACTCAAGATTATATATATATATATATATATATATATATATATATATATATATATATATATAATATACATATATATATATATATATATATATATATATATATATATATATATATACACACACAACATACCCGGGTATATTCCTAAATCAGATAATATTATAAACTAGTGGAATCTTTAATTTAGCTAATATTAAAGAAACCCATAGTATAATATTAAGTGGATAATACATATAAATTAATCACATTATGACCTTGGTCATAACACCCCCTCCCCCCCTTCGGGGACCAAACTTCGCCGTAAAAGAGGACTTCAAGAACAGAATATAAACCAGAATACAAGTTATTCCTCTGACAAAGACCCTGATGACAAATGCTGCTTCTCCAACAAGAAAATTAAAAATCTTGTGTCGCCAAACCACGTATGTGTAGACACCACTTAACCAGAGCTTCTGGTAGAAGAGGCGTTTCTCATAAAGAGGCCTTTAAGTGACCATTGGTAGCAGGAGTCAGGGTGAGACAACAGGAGACTACCACCGCAGAAATAAGTTCTGGATACCATATGGTGGCTTACGGGACAGGTCTCCTCAGTGGTTTCAAGAATCTGATGACTGTAAGTAAACAAATAGCATTAAAAATTGCATTAAACAAACACATACCTATAAAAATGCACTATAAATCCTCTTTTGTAAATTCAAATTTAATTACATGTCTTAAGGACGGGACAGAGTGTCAGCAATCACATTATCAGCTCCTCTAATATGGAGAATACTTTTAGAAAAAGGTTGTATCCTAAGGGACCATCTTTGTATTCTAGCATTCTTAGCCTTCATGGTGTTTAAAAAGGTTAAGGGATTATGATCTGTTTTTACTCTAATTTTATGAGGGGTAGTCCCGAGATAGACCTCAAAGTGTTCCAAGGCTAAGACCAATGCTAGTGCCTCCTTTTCAACGGTTGCATAACTTAATTGATGGGGTTTCAATTTTGCAGAAAAATAACAGACTGGGTGTGAAAGATCAGGAGAGGAGGAAGGTTGTAGAAGGACAGCACCGACTGCATACTCGCTGGCATCCACTTGTAAAGAAAAGGGGACATCAAAATTTGGACTTTGTAATACTGGTGACGATTCAAGTAATCATTTCAATTTGTTAAAAGCCATGTCACATTCTGAGGTCCAACAGAATTTAACTTTAGAACTGGTTAATTCAAACAGGGGAGCTGCCACTTGAGAGAAGTTGGGGCAGAACCGGCGGTAGTAGCCGGCCATCCCTAGAAATCTTTGTACTCCTTTTCTGTCCCGAGGTATAGGGAAATCTGAAATGGCTTTGATCTTAGCATTAAGAGGTGCTACTGTTCCTTGGCCGATACTGAAGCCTAGATATTTTATTCGGGCTTGCCCAAACTCACTTGGCTAAATTAACCGTAAAATTGTATTATTCTAGTTTTTTCAGAAGTGCTTCTAGCCGAGACACATGCTGTCCCCACTCTTCACTTATCACCACTAAATCGTCCAAATAAGCTTCCACACCTTCCAGCTCATAAGTTAGACTATTCATCAGCCTCTGAAACGTAGACGCCGCATTACAGAGGCCGAAGGGCATAACTAAATAGTTAAATAGACCATCAGGTACAGTAAAAGACGATATCTCTTGGGCTCGTGTTGACAGTGGTACTTGATAACCTCGTAACAGGTCTAGTCTACTCACATATTTAGCCCCGGAGACTATCTATTAAATCGTCTACCCTAGGTAGAGGATACCCATCTGGTAAGGTCACAGTTTACCTTCCGGTAATCTGTACACATACGGTAAGATCCATCTGCTTTAGCCACGAGGACACAGGGCGAAGCCCACGGACTTCTGCTGCATTCGATCAAACCGTGAGTTAACAGAAAATCTATTTCCTCTCTAAGTGCCTTATTTTTCACTGGGCTCGTTCGATACGGGGCTTGCTCGATTGGCAGAGCACCTTGTACATCCACATCATGTGTCCCCAGAGTGCAACGTTTGGGGACGTCTCCGAATAAACTCGGATAAGCCATTAGCAACTCTTTAATCTTTCTAGCTTGGTCATCTCCTAAGTTACATAAAAACTGGTCCATAGCGCTCAACACTTCTGAATTTTTTAGACTCACTTCTACCCCTCTAGAACAATCTGTAAGGCTTATATCCTCTTCTTGTGGTAGAATGGAAGTAGTGGGCGATGTTCCCCCATAATACCTTTTCAACTGATTTACATGGTAGGCATGGTTGGACTTCTTTTTACCTGGAGTACGAACTAAGTAATTTACCTCACTCAGTTTCCTCACTATCTCCATGGGTCCTTCATACCTGGGCTGCAGCGTATGTCCAGGAACCAATTTTAGAGCTAAAACTTTATCCCCTACTTGAAAAGAGCATAGAGCAGCCTTCTTATCGAAACGCTGCTTCATTTTAGTCTGGGGTTTTGCTATGTTTTCTAAAGCCAGGCTCCTCGTGAAGGACAAGTGCTCTTGCATTAAAGATGGCGATAAATACAAAGGTGGATCGGCCCTTCCGGACCATACTTCCTTTAACACGGCCAATGGTCCTCATACAGCATGTCCATATATTTGCTCAAAGGGGCTGTACCTTAAACTTTCTTGCTCACTCTCCCTGATTGCGAGGAGGAGAAAAGGGATTCCCTCATCCCAATCCTTAGAGAACTGCTCACAATAAGCACGCATCATGAACTTTAAAGTCTGGTGAAATCTCTCTAAGGCCCCCTGGGTTTGAGGTCTATAAGCTAATACCGAGTCTAGATAATGTTTCTCGGAACACTTTGGAAGTAAAATTAGAGCCTTGGTCTGATTGAATTTCCCGAGGCAACCCTACCTGGGAAAAGAATCTAATTAGAGCCCTTACTATAGCTCGAGCATTTATTTTTCTTAACGGAACAGCTTCAGGATACCTGGTGGCAGCATCCATTATAGTCAACAGGTATTGATTACCCAACCTGGTTTTAGGAAGGGGACCCACCCAATCGATTATCAAACGAGTAAAAGGTTCTCCTCCTACTGCAATAGGAATGAGGGGAGCAGGTGGCGGTGTCTGTGCTGGTTTACCTATTTTCTGGCAAATCGGGCAATTTCGAAGGTAATCTACCACCGTCTCTTTCATCTTAGGCCAGAAAAAATATCGAGACAACTTTCTCAGTGTCTTCCGTATCCCCAGATGTTCCCCCATTGGACTATTATGGGCCACTTCCAGAGCCAGAGTTCGGAATCTTCCCGGTAAAACCAGTACCTGTTTCGTAGCACATAAATTAATACCTGGGGCAGTTGTAGGAATTTTCCTCATAAGAATACCATTACTGTAATAGAAGCAATCTTTTACATCTGCCGCCTCAGTTTCAGTAATGGCTAGTCGCTCTTACTCCCTCCAAAGAAGTCTTCTCGCTGTTCTTGGATCAAATTTTCTTGCTTAAAATCATTAATGCGCAAGGCCGTTAGATCTGATGTACTAATTTCTGGTAACTAATCTTCAGCTTCTGGCATGTGAGTATCACTAAACAATATATCCAGGCCCCAATCAGAGGGATTATTGCTCAAAGACGAAGGGAGTGAACGGGACTTTGCCATGGCTCTCGTAACTACGGCGAGAGGAAATAAAAGTGGACCCTCCTTGCAAGCCTCAAGGGCAAAATTTTCAGCTGAGGTATTCTCTATGACGAGAGGTTCTTTACAGATCCCTCCCAGGCCCAAGTCGTTTCCGACAAGTAGGTCTACTGACCTAATGGAGAATTCTGCTTCTGATATACCTACCACCGCATATCCATCATAAGAACCTATTTTCAAGTATATTTTATGGAAGGGAACCCGAGACACGGTCACTCCATACGCCTCTAAAAGCACATCTATCTTGGTATAGGTCGAGTCATTCAAAGAGAGAACACCTTCCCTCAACAAAGTTAGGTAGCTCCCGGTGTCTCTAAGACTTTACTTCAACGAGTTGGGATTTGGTACTCCCGGCCTTACCGATAGAAAAATAAGGACTCATTGCCTCACTTACTTTCTTTTTGGACATGATTGAGGGAGTCAGTCATCTAGAAGTAGGAACCTTTTGACAGGCTGAATCTTGCTCAATCCATGGGTCCAGCTGTCCCTGGGACCTGGTAGACGTCATCTGTACGGGAACCACATCTAGAACTTTATTCTTCCGGTCTCTTTCTCGCTTGTAACAGAGGCTTCTCACATGCCCTTTCTTCTGACAGTAGGAGCAGGTAGGTTTCTTCCTTGCTTTATCCACCTCCAGGTGGGGCTTAGTATCGAAATGTTCCCCAGCATTAGGTTTAAGAACGGCGTAAGGAGCCACCTGATGGGGAGGTAATTTCTGACGAATCTCTTCTCTTGGCCGGTATCGCCAATCCCTCGGGGGTGTTCTCCTTACTTTCTCTCGAGGGGATTTATCTCTCATTAACTGAGAGGAGATTTCATAATGATCAGCGAGCGAGGCGGAAGTTAAGACGTCCAAAGTCTGATGATCAATTAAAAACTTACGCAAGTCTCCCGACAGGGCATTATTAAACTCTTCTTGTAATATTAACTGAGTTAGGCTTTCCACAGAGTCACAGCCCGAGGCCCTTAACCACCTTTCCAGGGCTACCTTCTTCTGATGGGCAAAGTCTACCCACGTTTACCCGGGTAGCCGTTGTAGGGTATGGCAAGTCCGTTGGTAGCTCAATGGGAGCAAGTCATAAGTTTCCAAAATTACTTTTTTAACGACCTCATAATTCACATTCATTACTCTATAATTTGTTCATGATTGTAGCCAAAGTATAAACGTAAGTAACCATTCTACAGAATTCATTACCTTTGTAACTTGTGAGCTCATTACCTTTGTACCTAGTTCAGCTATCAAAACTTTGGGGGCCCAGTCCCTGGACCCATTACGTACCTCTGTAATCTGTAAATACCTTTGTAACTTGTCATGATTGTGACCAGACTTACCTGGAGTTCATTACCTTTGTAAATTGTGAGTTCATTACCTTTGTAAATTGTGAGTTCATTACCTTTGTAAATTGTGAGTTCATTACCTCTGTAACTTGCTCAGCTATCAAAACTTTGGAGTCCAGTCCCTGGACCAATTATGTACCTCTGTAATCTTTTGACTACCGCCCACAGGATGGGTATGGGGTGCATAATAAACATATTAAACTAACTTATCATAAGGCAGAGTAGCTGTACATTTTTGAGCCTTACCAGTTAATGTGTGCAATAGGGTGGCCCAATATTCTTTAGGCCATTGCATCCCCCTTGCCTGGTTCTCAAAGGTGTGAAAATAGGTGTCAAGGTCAGCTTCATTGAACCGAGGCACTAAAGATGCTGCCTTATGTAAATCAAAGGAGAGGTTTGGGGAAACCGTCAGTCTCACGTCTCTCTCCACTTGTTGTCTTTCACAACGGATTTTCTCTCTCTCAAATTCTTCTTCATGCAGTTTTCGCTGTGCTTCTAACTGAGCCGTTTGCAGATTTATGAGATGCACCATTCTCTTAAAATAGTCCAGAGAGATGGGTGTCAAGGGAATTGGTGCAGACGGGGGAAGGAATCCTTCCTGTCGTATCTTGGGCCGAGCTCCTGCTCCTCGCACGGCATCATAGTTCGGCGACAGACTATTAGAAACCCCTGCTTCATTTTCCCTTTCAGGGGGAAGTTTGTCACGTGACATTTCCTCAGCTCCTGGCATTGACATACTCTCAGCAACTAAGGAATTTGTAGGACTTCCAGGGGCTGATTTGCCGGCTCCACCTGATTCCTCTAGATCGTTTACTCGAGACATGCGATCCAGCTGGGATGTTAGACTTTCGACCTCTGAATCAGGCGACTCAAACTTCAAGAGGTATGGGGAATAAAATATTCCTTATAATAGACCGAACGGTTTCTGTGGTATAACGATTGTTATACTTTTTTTATTTTATTATCACACTGGCCGATTCCCACCAAGGCAGGGTGGCCCGAAAAAGAAAAACTTTCACCATCATTCACTCCATCACTGTCTTGCCAGAAGGGTGCTTTACACTACAGTTTTTAAACTGCAACATTAACACCCCTCCTTCAGAGTGCAGGCACTGTACTTCCCATCTCCAGGACTCAAGTCCGGCCTGCCGGTTTCCCTGAATCCCTTCATAAATGTTACTTTGCTCACACTCCAACAGCACGTCAAGTATTAAAAACCATTTGTCTCCATTCACTCCTATCAAACACGCTCACGCATGCCTGCTGGAAGTCCAAGCCCCTCGCACACAAAACCTCCTTTACCCCCTCCCTCCAACCCTTCCTAGGCCGACCCCTACCCCGCCTTCCTTCCACTACAGACTGATACACTCTTGAAGTCATTCTGTTTCGCTCCATTCTCTCTACATGTCCGAACCACCTCAACAACCCTTCCTCAGCCCTCTGGACAACAGTTTTGGTAATCCCGCACCTCCTCCTAACTTCCAAACTACGAATTCTCTGCATTATATTCACACCACACATTGCCCTCAGACACGACATCTCCACTGCCTCCAGCCTTCTCCTCGCTGCAACATTCATCACCCACGCTTCACACCCATATAAGAGCGTTGGTAAAACTATACTCTCATACATTCCCCTCTTTGCCTCCAAGGACAAAGTTCTTTGTCTCCACAGACTCCTAAGTGCACCACTCACTCTTTTTCCCTCATCAATTCTATGATTCACCTCATCTTTCATAGACCCATCCGCTGACACGTCCACTCCCAAATATCTGAATACGTTCACCTCCTCCATACTCTCTCCCTCCAATCTGATATTCAATCTTTCATCACCTAATCTTTTTGTTATCCTCATAACCTTACTCTTTCCTGTATTCACCTTTAATTTTCTTCTTTTGCACACCCTACCAAATTCATCCACCAATCTCTGCAACTTGTTATACATCACCCCAAAATGCTTCGCTATCCGCCAGCACGTCTGCAGTTTCAAAGTCTCTAACAGATTAACTCGGTGGCACTCGATGTATGCACAAGGCTTATTCCTCTAAGAAAAAGGAGGAGTAGATGTAAAATAGAAAGAGACAGGCACTCCCTTTACAGGCGACGGAAAAGAATAACAGAGCGGCTAAAAGAGGTCAATATATCTGAAATGCGTAGGGAGACACTGGCCAGAGAAATAGCAAGCATCGAACTTAAGCTAAAAGAATCCTTTAGGAGTCGGGAATCGCGGGAAGAACTAAAAGCCATAAATGAAATCGAAAGAAACCCAAAGTATTTCTTCTCCTATGCCAAATCAAAATCGAGAAAAACGTCCAGTATTGGGCCCCTACTTAAACAAGATGGGTCCTACACAGATGACAGCAAGGAAATGAGTGAGCTACTCAAGTCCCAATATGACTCAGTTTTTAACAAGCCGCTAACCAGACTGAGAGTCGAAGATCAAAATGAATTTTTTATGAGAGAGCCACAAAATTTGATTAACACAAGCCTATCCGATGTTATCCTGACGCCAAATGACTTCGAACAGGCGATAAATGACATGCCCATGCACTCTGCCCCAGGGCCAGACTCATGGAACTCTGTGTTCATCAAGAACTGGAAGAATCCCCTATCACGAGCCTTTTCCATCCTATGGAGAGGGAGCATGGACACGGGGGTCGTCCCACAGTTACTAAAAACAACAGACATAGCCCCACTCCACAAAGGGGGCAGTAAAGCAACAGCAAAGAACTACAGACCAATAGCACTAACATCCCATATCATAAAAATCTTTGAAAGGGTCCTAAGAAGCAAGATCACCACCCATCTAGAAACCCATCATTTACACAACCCAGGGCAACATGGGTTTAGAACAGGTCGCTCCTGTCTGTCTCAACTATTGGATCACTACGACAAGGTCCTAAATGCACTAGAAGACAAAAAGAATGCACTTGTCGAAGGCTTTTGCAAAGTCTGTATATATTACAAGTGTGACCATGGCGTAATAGCGCACAAAATGCGTGCTAAAGGAATAACAAGAAAAGTCGGTCGATGGATCTATAATTTCCTCACTAACAGAACACAGAGAGTAGTAGTCAACAGAGTAAAGTCTGAGGCAGCTACGGTGAAAAGCTCTGTTCCACAAGGCACAGTACTCGCTCCCATCTTGTTCCTCATCCTCATATCCGACATAGACAAGGATGTCAGCCACAGCACCGTGTCTTCCTTTGCAGATGACACCCGAATCTGCATGACAGTGTCTTCCATTGCAGACACTGCAAGGCTCCAGGCGGACATCAACCAAATCTTTCAGTGGGCTGCAGAAAACAATATGAAGTTCAACGATGAGAAATTTCAATTACTCAGATATGGTAAACATAAGGAAATTAAATCTTCATCAGAGTACAAAACAAATTCTGGCCACAAAATAGAGCGAAACACCAACGTCAAAGACCTGGGAGTGATCATGTCGGAGGATCTCACCTTCAAGGACCATAACATTGTATCAATCGCATCTGCTAGAAAAATGACAGGATGGATAATGAGAACCTTCAAAACTAGGGATGCCAAGCCCATGATGACACTCTTCAGGTCACTTGTTCTATCTAGGCTGGAATATTGCTGCACACTAACAGCACCTTTCAAGGCAGGTGAAATTGCTGACCTAGAAAATGTACAGAGAACCTTCACGGCGCGCATAACGGAGATAAAACACCTCAATTACTGGGAGCGCTTGAGGTTCCTGAACCTGTATTCCCTGGAACGCAGGCGGGAGAGATACATGATTATATACACCTGGAAAATCCATACACAAATAACCCGCACATAAAAGACGACGACGTTTCGGTCCGACTTGGACCATTGACAAAGTCACACTAACCAGAGGAGGAGCAGGACGGCTATATATAGGCAGGAAAGAGGGTAGTAGTGGTAGTAGTAGTAGTAGTAGTAGTAGTAGTACAAGAATTGTATATAATACCGACAAGATGAAATTAAGACACATGCACAACACCCGGGCATCCCCATCGTAGACGTTTCGCCATCCAGCCAGCCACTGGATGGCGAAACGTCCACAACAAAGACAAACAGACGCCGCACATGTGTCTAATTTCATCAGTAGTTGTAGTAGTAGGAGAAGAAGAAGTAGTAGTAGTGGTAGTGGTAGAAGTGGGAAATAAGGAAGACGAGCCAGTCAAATACAAAGGAAGGGGAGCATTGCAAGAGAGCTAGGTGCCCACAGAGGGAGAGCAAGCGCACAGAGGTGCGTGAAAGGGGAAGTGGTGAAATAAAATATGAAGAAGGAACAGAAACACGAGACAGGAGAGAGAAAGACAACCCAGAGGAGAAAAGGAAAGAGGAAAGGGGAAGAGGAAGAAGAAGAAAAAGAAAAAAGAAAAAATGAGGATTCAGGTTAAGTCACGGGTGTTCTGAAGTTTGGAGCATTTTACAATGTAGTGGGAGAGGAAGGCATCTACAGAGACGAAGCCAGGGCTAAGGTTCATACAAGGAAAGTTGTGTATTAGAGAGGATTCAACTAGACGGCGACTGTTCGAGTTGGAAGTAGGGAAGACAGTTTTAGCAGAAGACCAGTCAATAGGATGGCTATGATCTCTGACGTGACAGAAAAGAGCATTGTTAGTGTCGGCAAGCCTAACACTATTTTTGTGCTCCCTAAGTCTGTCAGAAAGAGATCGACCAGTTTCTCCGAAGTATTGAAGAGGACAGGAGGAGCAAGAAATAGAGTAGACACCAGGAACATCTGTAGAGGGAGGAGAGGTATGAACGAGATTAGTGCGAAGAGTGTTAGTCTGGCGGAAGGTAAGCTTGATGTCTAAGGGACGGAGAGAATTGTTGAGATTAGAAAGACCGGAAATGTAGGGAAGGCAGAGGATAGAAGAGTTCCCATGAGTAGAGAGTTTGGGAGAGAAGAAATTGCGTTTAGCACGTGAGAGGGCAGAGTCTATGAAATGGGAAGGGTAGCCAAGACGGGAGAACGAATTATGAAGAGTGGAAATTTCTGCTGGAAGGAACTGAGGATCACAGATGCGGAGGGCACGGAGAAAGAGGGAGATAAGAACACTTTTCTTGACAGGGGAAGCATGATAGGAAAAGTAGTGAATGTACATGCCACTGTGCATAGGTTTACGGTAAACGGAAAAGGAAAAACCTGTATCTGAGCGGTGGACATGGACATCAAGGAAAGGAAGCAAGGAATTAGATTCCCATTCAGCTTTAAACTTAATGGAAGGGGCAAGATTATTAAGAGCTTCAAGAAAAGGTTGGAAGAGACTGGAGTCATGAGGCCACAGAGCAAAGATGTCATCCACATAGCGGAGCCAGAGTGAAGGTTGCACATCGAGGGTAGGAAGAAGAACAGTCTCGAAGTATTCCATGTAAAGATTAGCAAGGACAGGAGAGAGAGGAGAGCCCATAGCGACACCGAAGGTTTGAGAATAATATTTCCCTTGGAAGGAAAAGGAGTTAGAGTCCACACAGAGGCGGATCAGATCAAGAAAGACATCAGTGGGGATAGGGAGATGAAGAAACCCTTCATGGGCCTTCTCTCTAAGGAAATCAAGGACATCATCAAGAGGGACATTGGTGAAGAGGGACTCAACGTCAAGACTAAGCATCTTACAGGTTGGGAGAGAGCGAACCCGTTCAATGAAGTCTTGAGAGTGACGGAGGTGGGCAGGAGAAAAAGTACCAAGAAAGGGAGTGAGGGTTTTGGCCAGCCAAGAAGCAAGAGAATAAGAGACAGAACCTCTAGAGGATATGATAGGACGAAGAGGAATATCAGGTTTATGAGTTTTGGGAAGGCCATAGAAATAGGGAAGAGAGGGACAGATGACACGAAACCGTTGAACAAGGTCAAAGTCAGGAGGACAGAGGTCGGAGAGAGTCCTTAGTTTTTTGTTGAAAGTTCTCTTGATGCGATCAAGAGGGTTGGAAACGAGAGGAGTGTAGGTGCGTGAGTCAGAGAGCAAGACATCAGCTTTACGGAGGTAATCCTCGCGATCAAGGATAACTACCGAATTACCTTTGTCAGAAGATAGTATGACAATGTTAGTGTTGGATTTAAGAGAAGAAAGGGCAAGTTGGTAACGGCGTGGAAGGTGGTGATTCTTAGAAAACAGACTAACAAGAGCAGGAAGGAGAGCACCACGAAAAGTGGACAAGTCAGGAAGATTACGGAAGCGAGATTGACGAAAGGAATCAAAAGAGCTAATCAGGGAAATACCAGCGCGAGGAGTAGGCGAAGTGGCAAAGGAAAGACCAAAACCAAGAAGTTCAAGCTCATACTGAGAGAGTGAGACAGAAGACAGATTAGTAACACAGTCAGTGAGGGAGAATTTAGACCAAGGGCTAGCTGAGATGAGACGTTGAAGTTTATTTTGTAGTTTGGAAGAATGAATTTGTGCATTCAGGCGAGCAGTGTCAAAGGCAATGGTAGAGAGAAGGTTACAGAGATCCTGTGGTAGAGCCGCAAAGAGAGCACGTTGACGTTGACGGAAAGTAAAGAAGGCATCTTCAACCTGTGATTTAGTAGAAAGAATGAGCTGTTGAAGTAGGAGACGGGCATGATCAGGAAAGGGAGTGCCCAGTGGGTTGGTTTTCAGGAAGTGGGAGAAGGAAGGTGGCAGAACTTGTTCAGCAAGACAGTCACGTAGGAAGCGAAGCTGATTCTTACGACGCCGGGTAGCAATAAGAGCAGCCTCATAAGATCGAAAGAGGGGTTTAAAAGAGGGAAGAACATTAAAAAAGTTGGAGAGAATATGACGCTTAACTGCGGGGTCCATAAATAACAAAAAAGGCACAATACCGTGACTGGAACGATACACAAATAACCCGCACATAAAAGAGAGAAGCTTACGACGACGTTTCGGTCCGACTTGGACCATTGACAAAGTCACACTAACCAGAGGTGGAGCAGGACGGCTATATATAGGCAGGAAGAGGTGGTGGTAGTAGTAGTAGTAGTAGTACAAGAATTGTATATAATACCGACAGGATGAAATTAAGACACATGCACAACACCCGGGCATCCCCAAGGGAGCACAAAAATAGTGTTAGGCTTGCCGACACTAACAATGCTCTTTTCTGTCACGTCAGAGATCATAGCCATCCTATTGACTGGTCTTCTGCTAAAACTGTCTTCCCTACTTCCAACTCGAACAGTCGCCGTCTAGTTGAATCCTCTCTAATACACAACTTTCCTTGTATGAACCTTAGCCCTGGCTTCGTCTCTGTAGATGCCTTCCTCTCCCACTACATTGTAAAATGCTCCAAACTTCAGAACACCCGTGACTTAACCTGAATCCTCACTTTTTCTTTTTTCTTTTTCTTCTTCCTCTTCCCCTTTCCTCTTTCCTTTTCTCCTCTGGGTTGTCTTTCTCTCTCCTGTCTCGTGTTTCTGTTCCTTCTTCATTTATTTCACCACTTCCCCTTTCACGCACCTCTGTGCGCTTGCTCTCCCTCTGTGGGCATCTAGCTCTCTTGCAGTGCTCCCCTTCCTTTGTATTTGACTGGCTCGTCTTCCTTATTTCCCACTTCTACCACTACCACTACTACTACCTCTTCTTCTACTACTACTACAACTACTGATGAAATTAAGACACATGTGCGGCGTCTGGTTGTCTTTGTTGTGGACGTTTCGCCATCCAGTGGCTGGCTGGATGGCGAAACGTCTACGATGGGGATGCCCGGGTGTTGTGCATGTGTCTTAATTTCATCTTGTCGGTATTATATACAATTCTTGTACTACTACTACTACTACTACTACTACCACCACCTCTTCCTGCCTATATATAGCCGTCCTGCTCCACCTCTGGTTAGTGTGACTTTGTCAATGGTCCAAGTCGGACCGAAACGTCGTCGTAAGCTTCTCTCTTTTATGTGCGGGTTATTTGTGTATTACCTAACACATTACTCAAGATATATATATATATATATATATATATATATATATATATATATATATATATATATATATATATACACACACATACCTGGGTATATTCCTAAATCAGATATTATAAACTAGTCACTAGTGGAATCTTTAATTTAGCTAATATTAAAGAAACCCAGAGTATAATATTAAGTGGATAATACATAAAAATTAATCACATTATGACCTTGGTCATAACACTGACACTGTCCAGGAATTACGAACCTGACACTGTCCAGGAATTATGATCCTGACACTGTCCAGGGATTATGAACCTGACACTGTCCAGGAATTATAAACCTGACACTGTCCAGGATTATGAACCTGACACTGTCCAGGAATTATGAACCTGACACTACTGGATTATGAACCTAACACTGTCCAGTAATTACGAACCTGACACTGTACTGGATTATGGACCTGACACTGTCCAGGAATTATGAACCTGACACTGTCCAGGAATTACGAACCTGACACGGTCCAGGAATTATGAACCTGACACTATCCAGGAATTATGAACCTGACACTGTCCAGGAATTATGAACCTGACACTGTCCAGGAATTATGAACCTGACACTGTCCAGGAATTATGAACCTGACACTCTCCAGGAATTATGAACCTGACACTGTCTAGGAATTAAAACCTGACACTGTCCAGGAATTATGAACCTGACACTGTCCAGGAATTATGAACCTGACACTGTCCAGGAATTATGAACCTGAAACACTGTCCAGGATTATGAACCTGACACTGTCCAGGAATTATAAACCTTACTCTGTCTAGGAATTATGAACCTGACACTGTCCAGGATTATGAACCTGACACTGTCCAGGAATTATGAACCTGACACTGTCCAGGAATTATGAACCTGGCACTGTTTAGGAATTATGAACCTGACACTGTCCAGGAATTATAAACCTGACACTGTCCAGGAATTATGAACCTGACACTGTCCAGGATTATGAACCTGACACTGTCCAGGAATTACGAACCTGACACTGTCCAGGAATTATGAACCTGACACTGTCCAGGGATTATGAACCTGACACTGTCCAGGAATTATGAACCTGACACTGTCCAGGAATTATGAACCTGACACTGTCCAGTATTATGAACCTGACACTGTCCAGGAATTATGAACCTGACACTGTCCTGGAATTATGGACCTGACACTGTCTAGGAATTATGAACCTGACACTGTCCAGGAATTATGAACCTGACACTGTCCAGGAATTATGAACCTGACACTCTCCAGGAATTATGAACCTGACACTGTCCAGGAATTATGAACCTGACACTACTGGATTATGAACCTAACACTGTCCAGGAATTATGAACCTGACACTGTCCAGGAATTATGAACCTGAAACTACTGGATTATGAACCTGACACTGTCCAGGAATTATGAACCTGACACTGTACTGGATTATGAACCTGACACTGTCCAGGAATTATGAACATGACACTGTCCAGGAATTATGAACCTGACAATGTCCAGGAATTATAAACCTGGCACTGTCCAGGAATTATGAACCTGACACTGTCCAGGAATTATGAACCTGACACTGTCCAAAATTTATGAACCTGACACTGTCCAAGAATTATGAACCTGACACTGCCCAGGAATTATAAACCTGACACTCTCCATGAATTATAAACCTGACACTGTCCAGGAATTATAAACCTGACACTGTCCAGGAATTATGAACCTGACACTCTCCAGGAATTATGAATCTGACACTGTCCAGGAATTATGAACCTGACATTGTCCAGGAATTATAAACCTGACACTGTCCAGGAATTATGAACATGACACTGTCCAGGAATTATGAACCTGACACTGTCCAGGAATTATAAACCTTACTCTGTCTAGGAATTATGAACCTGACACTGTCCAGGATTATGAACCTGACACTGTCCAGGAATTATGAACATGACACTGTCCAGGAATTATGAACCTGACACTGTCCAGGAATTATGAACCTGACACTGTTCAGGAATTAGAACCTGACATTGTCCAGGAATTATGAACCTGACACTGTCCAGGATTATGAACCTGACACTGTCCAGGAATTATGAACCTGACACTGTCCAGGATTATGAACCTGACACTGTCCAGGAATTATGAACCTGACACTGTCCAGGATTATGAACCTGACACTGTCCAGGATTATGAACCTGACACTGTCCAGGAATTATGAACCTGACACTGTCCAGGAATTATGAACCTGACACTGTCCGGGAATTATGAACCTGACACTGTCCAGGATTATGAACCTGACACTGTCCAGGAATTATGAACCTGACACTGTCCTGAATTATGAACCTGACACTGTCCAGGAATTATGAACCTGACACTGTCCAGGAATTATGAACCTGACACTGTCCAGGATTATGAACCTGACACTGTCCAGGATTATGAACCTGACACTGTCCAGGAATTATGAACCTGACACTGTCCAGGAATATGAACCTGACACCAGGAATTATGAACCTGACACTGTCCAGGAATTATGAACCTGACACTGTCCAGGAATTATGAACCTGACACTGTCCAGGAATTATGAACCTGACACTGTCCAGGAATTATGAACCTGACACACTGTCCATGAATTATGAACCTGACACTGTCCAGGAATTATGAACCTGACACTGTCCAGGAATTATGAACCTGACACTGTCCAGGAATTATGAACCTGACACTGTCCACTGAATTATGAACCTGACACTGTCCAGGAATTATGAACCTGACACTGAATTATGAACCTGACACTGTCCACTGGAATTATGAACCTGACACTGTCCAGGAATTATGAACCTGACACTGTCCAGGAATTATGAACCTGACACTGTCCTGACACTGTCCAGGACTATGAACCTGACACTGAATTAGAACCTGACACTGTCCAGGAATTATGAACCTGACACTGTCCAGGAATTATGAACCTGACACTGTCCAGGAATTATGAACCAGACACTGTCCAGGATTATGATTATGAACCTGACATTGTCCAGGAATTATGAACCTGACACTGTCCAGGAATTATGAACCTGACACTGTCCAGGAATTATGAACCTGACACTGTCCAGGAATTATGAACCTGACACTGTCCAGGAATTATGAACCTGACACTGTCCAGGAATTATGAACCTGACACGGTCCAGGAATTATGAACCTGACACTGTCCAGGAATTATGAACCTGACACTGTCCAGGAATTATGAACCTGACACTGTCCAGGAATTATGAACCTGACACTGTCCAGGAATTATGAACCTGACACTCTCAAGGAATAATGAACCTGACACTGTCCAGGAATTATGAACCTGACACTACTGGATTATGAACCTAACACTGTCCAGGAATTATGAACCTGACACTGTCTAGGAATTATGAACCTGAAACTACTGGATTATGAACCTGACACTGTCCAGGAATTATGAACCTGACACTGTACTGGATTATGAACCTGACACTGTCCAGGAATTATGAACATTACACTGTCCAGGAATTATGAACCTGACACTGTCCAGGAATTATAAACCTGACACTGTCCAGGAATTATGAACCTGACACTGTCGAGGAATTATGAACCTGACACTGTCCAGGAATTATGAACCTGACACTGTCCAGGAATTATGAACCTGACACTACTGGATTATGAACCTGACACTGTCCAGGAATTATGAACCTGACACTGTACTGGATTATGAACCTGACACTGTCCAGGAATTATGAACCTGACACTGTCCAGGAATTATGATCCTGACACTGTCCAGGGATTATGAACCTGACACTGTCCAGGAATTATAAACCTGACACTGTCCAGGAATTATGAACCTGACACTACTGGATTATGAACCTAACACTGTCCAGGAATTACGAACCTGACACTGTACTGGATTATGGACCTGACACTGTCTAGGAATTATGAACCTGACACTGTCCAGGAATTATGAACCTGACACTGTCCAGGAATTATGAACCTGACACTGTCCAGGAATTATGAACCTGACACTGTCCAGGAATTATGAACCTGACACTGTACTGGATTATGAACCTGACACTGTCCAGGAATTATGAACCTGACACTGTCCAGGAATTATGAACCTGACACTGTACTGGATTATGAACCTGACAGTGTCTAGGAATTATGAACCTGACACTGAATTATGAACCTGACACTGTCCAGGATTATGAACCTGACACTGTCCAGGAATTATGAACCTGACACTGTCCAGGAATTATGAACCTGACACTGTCCAGGAATTATGAACCTGACACTGTCCAGGAATTATGAACCTGACACTGTCCAGGAATTATGAACCTGACACTGTACTTGATTATGAACCTGATGCTGTCCAGGAATTATGAGCCTGACACTGTCCAGGAATTATGAACCTGACACTGTCCATGAATTATGAACCTGACGCTGTCCAGGAATTATGAACCTGACATTGTCCAGGAATTATGAACCTGACACTGTCCAGGAATTATGAACCTGACACTGTCCAGGAATTATGAACCTGACACTGTCCAGGAATTATGAACATGACACTGTCCAGGAATTATGAACCTGACACTGTCCAGGAATTATGAACCTGACACTGTCCAGGAATTATGAACCTGACACTGTCCAGGAATTATGAACCTGACAGGAATTATGAACATGACACTGTCCAGGAATTATGAACCTGACACTGTCCAGGAATTATGAACCTGACATTGTCCAGGAATTATGAACCTGACACTGTCCAGGAATTATGAACCTGACACTGTCCAGGAATTATAAACCTGACACTGTCCAGGAATTATGAACCTGACACTGTCCAGGATTATGAACCTGACACTGTCCAGGATTTATGAACCTGACACTGTCCAGGATTATGAACCTGACACTGTCCAGGATTATGAACCTGAAAATATCCTGGATTATGAACCTGACACTGTCCAGGAATTATGAACCTGACACTGTCCAGGAATTATGAACCTGACACTGTCCAGGAATTATGAACCTAACACTGTTCAGGAATTATGAACTTGACACTGTACTGAATTATGAACCTGACACTGTCCAGGAATTATGAACCTGACACTGTCCAGGAATTATGAACCTGACACTGTACTTGATTATGAATCTGACACTGTCCAGGAATTATGAGCCTGACACTGTCCAGGAATTATGAACCTGACACTGTCCAGGAATCATGAATCTGACACTGTCCAAGAATTATGAACCTGACGCTGTCCAGGAATTATGAGCCTAACACTGTCCAGGAATTATGAACCTGACACTGTCCATGAATTATGAACCTGACGCTGTCCAGGAATTATGAACCTGACATTGTCCAGGAATTATGAACCTGACACTGTCCAGGAATTATGAACCTGACACTGTCCAGGAATTATGAACCTGACGCTGTCCAGGAATTATGAACCTGACACTGTCCATTAATTATGAACCTGACACTGTCCAGGAATTACGAACCTGACACTGTCCAGGAATTATGAACCTGACACTGTCCAGGAATTATAAACCTGACACTGTCCAGGAATTACGAACCTGACGCTGTACTGGATTATGGACCTGACACTGTCCAGGAATTATGAACCTGACACTGTCCAGGAATTATGAACCTGACACTGTCCAGGAATTATGAACCTGACACGGTCCAGGAATTATGAACCTGACACTGAATTATGAACCTGACACTGTCCAGGAATTATGAACCTGACACTGTCCAGGAATTATGAACCTGACACTGTCCAGAACCTGAATTATGAACCTGACACTGTCCAGGAATTATGAACCTGACACTGTCCAGGAATTATGAACCTGACACTGTCCAGGAATTATGAACCTGACACGGTCCAGGAATTATGAACCTGACACTGTCCAGGAATTATGAACCTGACACTGTCCAGGAATTATGAACCTGACACTGTCCAGGAATTATGAACCTGACACTGTCCAGGAATTATGAACCTGACACTGTCCAGGAATTATGAATCTGACACTGTCCAGGATTATGAAGGAATTATGAACCTGACACTGTCCAGGAATTATGAACCTGACACTGTCCAGGAATTATGAACCTGACACTGTCCAGGAATTATGGACACTGTAATTATGAACCTGACACTGTCCAGGAATTATGAACCTGACACTGTCCAGGAATTATGAACCTGACACCTGTCCAGGAATTATGAACCTGACACTGTCCAGGAACTGTCCAGGAATTATGAACCTGACACTGTCCAGGAATTATCTGACAGGAATTATGAACCTGACACTGTCCAGGAATTATGAACCTGACACTGAATTATAAACCTGACACTGTCCAGGAATTATAAACCTGACACTGTCCAGGAATTATGAACCTGACACTCTCCAGGAATTATGAATCTGACACTGTCCAGGAATTATGAACCTGACATTGTCCAGGAATTATAAACCTGACACTGTCTAGGAATTAAAACCTGACACTGTCCAGGAATTATGAACCTGACACTGTCCAGGAATTATGAACCTGACACTCTCAAGGAATAATGAACCTGACACTGTCCAGGAATTATGAACCTGACACTACTGGATTATGAACCTAACACTGTCCAGGAATTATGAACCTGACACTGTCCAGGAATTATGAACCTGAAACTACTGGATTATGAACCTGACACTGTCCAGGAATTATGAACCTGACACTGTCCAGGAATTATGATCCTGACACTGTCCAGGGATTATGAACCTGACACTGTCCAGGAATTATAAACCTGACACTGTCCAGGAATTATGAACCTGACACTGTCCAGGAATTATGAACCTGACATTATCCAGGAATTATGAACCTGACACTCTCCATAAATTATGAACCTGACACTCTCCAGGAATTATGAACCTGACACTGTCCAGGTATTATGAACCTGACACTGTCCAGGAATTATGAACCTGACACTGTCCAGGAATTATGAACCTGACACTGTCCAGGAATTATGAACCTGACACTGTCCAGGAATTATGAACATGACCCTGTCCAGGAATTATGAACCTGACACTGTCCAGGAATTATGAACCTGACACTGTCCAGGAATTATGAACCTGATACTGTCCAGGAATTATGAATCTGGCACTGTCCAGTAATTATGAACCTGACACTGTCCAGGAGTTATAAACCTGACACTGACACTGTGTCCAGGAATTATGAACCTGACACTGTCCAGGAATTATGAACCTGACACTGTCCAGGAATTATGAACCTGACACTGTCCAGGAATTATGAACCTGACACTGTCCAGGAATTATGAACCTGACACTGTCCAGGAATTATGAACCTGACACTGTCCAGGAATTATGAACCTGACACTGTCCAGGAATTATGAACCTGACACTGTCCAGGAATTATGAACCTGACACTGTCCAGGAATTATGAACCTGACACTGTCCAGGAATTATGAACCTGACACTGTCCAGGAATTATGAACCTGACACTGTCCAGGAATTATGAACCTGACACTGTCCAGGAATTATGAACCTGACACTGTCCAGGATTATGAACCTGACACTGTCCAGGAATTATGAACCTGACACTGTCCAGGAATTATGAACCTGACACTGTCCAGGAATTATGAACCTGACACTGTCCAGGAATTATGAACCTGACACTGTCCAGGAATTATAAACCTGACACTGTCCAGGAATTATAAACCTGACACTGTCCAGGAATTATGAACCTGACACTGTCCAGGAATTATGAACCTGACACTGTCCAGGAATTATAAACCTCACCCGCCTGCATTATGAACCTGACACTGTCCAGGAATTATGAACCTGACACTGTCCAGGAATTATGAACCTGACACTGTCCAGGACTGGATTATGAACCTGACACTGTCCAGGAATTATGAACCTGACACTGTCCAGGAATTATGAACCTGACACTGTCCAGGTATTATGAACCTGACACTGTCCACCTGACACTGTACTGGATTATGAACCTGACACTGTCCAGGAATTATGAACCTGACACTGTCCAGGAATTATGAACCTGACACTGTCCAGGTATTATGAACCTGACACTGTCCAGGATTATGAACCTGACACTGTCCAGGAACCTGACACTGTCCAGGAATTATAAACCTTACACTGTCCAGGAATTATGAACCTGACACTGTCCAGGAATTATGAACCTGACGCTGTCCAGGAATTATGAACCTGACATGGTCCAGGAATTATGAACCTGACACTGTCCAGGAATTATGAACCTGACACGGTCCAGGAATTATGAACCTGACACTGTCCAGGAATTATGAACCTGACACTGTCCAGGAATTATGAACCTGACACTGTCCAGGAATTATGAATCTGACACTGTCCAGGAATTATGAACCTGACATTGTCCAGGAATTATAAACCTGACACTGTCTAGGAATTAAAACCAGACACTGTCCAGGAATTATGAACCTGGCACTGTCCAGGAAATATGAACATGACACTGTCCAGGAATTATGAACATGACACTGTCCAGGAATTATGAACCTGACACTGTCCAGGAATTATGAACCTGACATTGTCCAGGAATTATGAACCTGACACTGTCCAGGAATTATGAACCTGACACTGTCCAGGAATTATAAACCTGACACTGTCCAGGAATTATGAACCTGACACTGTCCAGGATTTATGAACCTGACACTGTCCAGGAATTATGAACCTTACACTGTCCAGGAATTATAAACCTGACACTGTCCAGGAATTATGAACCTGACACTGTCCAGGAATTATGAACCTGATACTGTCCAGTAATTATGAACCTGACACTGTCCAGGAGTTATAAACCTGATGTTATTACTGTTCTTACTGCTGAACAGCGGTTTAGTGCCGATGAAGGTAGCGTAGGTAGCAATGATACAGCCGTGGACTAGCTTGGCTTTAATTGGATAGGAGTGAGTACACAACGGGCAGTGTGAGGGAGTGACCGCAAGCCAGTCCGTGGAGGGGGAGCACTTGTGTCTATCAAGTCGGTCGGCCTAGGAGTGAGAGCGGATGGGCTGAGCCTCCCACTGACCTGGGTGAGCCTACAGAGGGCAGCACCTAAATGCCGCGAAATATGAACTAGTCAGAGCAGACGGCTAGGCTGTGTGTTCTGACAGTACAGGCTGTCTACATTTGCTCGGCCACGCACCTCGCGTCGTCCCGACGCGACAATACTGGTGGGCCCGTAGGTATAAAGGAATTACTTACACTAGCTACCCCAGAGAGGGACTGGCTTTCGCTCACTAGTAAATCAAAAATGGACATAAAAATGCAACAGGCAAAAAAAAAAACTCTCCCATCCAGGGGAAGAGAAAACTGGTTTGCCCGCGCTGTTTCATCGAGGAGAGAGTCCGGAGACGTCAGCACTGGAACTAAAATCTTCTATATACAGGTTGTCCGCAGGGCTGAACATCAGTTGACCACTCGTCTACGAACGTTGTTGCACCCTCACATCTGCAAACAATGACTGACAGTAGCATTTCCTAAGGTGTGACATGTGACTCAGAGGGCAGCACTGGCCTGACCGTAATACAGGCTCTTTTTTATAAAAACACTGGGTGCACATACCTACAATAATACTATATCCATGGAATTCATTACACTCTGGGTACCCTTCTAAAAGTATTTACATAATTACATGATGTTGTCCACCCTGACTCCATTATCGACTAGCTATACAATGTGTGTGCATTTATACCCATTTCTGCAAGCAAACAATTAGCATAACTAGCGTAGGAGTCAGACAAGTCAGTAGGTACGTCAATGTCACAGAAATGTACTGTTGTCCTGGGTCGCAGGCCATAAGTATGGAGCCTTACTGGGCCGTCTTCCGTACCAGTAGTAGTGGGAGACGGGATAGACGGGTTGTCCCTAGCATTGGTCTGATTGTAGCATTGCAACGCATGCGACTCCAGCTCTGCTTCGGTCTGCACATGATCCACATACTTCATGTGATCAAGGTGGGCTTCCTTAATAGTTCCCGTAGCAATCTCCCTCACCTCGAACTTATTGCCATGGAGCTGTCGTAGGACACGGTAAGGACCCACGAATTTTGGGACAAGTTTGTGCATACCTGGGGTCTGCGCTGGGTTGAGCAACATAACTTTGCAACCTGGTTCCACTTTGCTTTCCTTGGCGCGGGCATTGCGCTCAGACGTGAACCTATCAGTAGCTTTCTTAAGGTTCTCTCGTACCCGCTGGAAGACAAGCTGCGTTGTCCTCATCTTTACTACACTGGGGTTATCAGTATCGTAAGTAGGTCTAGGTGGAGCAAACAGAATTTCATATGGTAAGCGCTTGTCATAGCCATACAAAGCAAAATGAGGTGTCTCACCGATCGAGCTGTTGAGGGAGGAATTTAATGTACACTGAACATCTGGGATAGCCTCATCCCATGTAGTACAACTTGGGTTAACGGTTACCCTGAGCACCTCCAGGACTTTGCGATTTGTACGTTCAGCAAGACCATTACTCGCAGGGTGGCGTGGAGCTACTGGCGCTTGGTGAATGTTGAATCTGGAGCAAAGATCCTGCATTATGCCATTTATAAACTCAGACCCATTGTCTGACAGAAGGACACGTGGGCAAGTATGACGAAGAACAACATGCTCACGGAAAGCACTAGCGACCGTTTCGGCGGTTTTATCAGGAATGGGTACTAATTCACTGTACCGCGTCAAGTTATCTACCATTACAAGCAGGTGCTTATTTCCCTTCTCCGAGGTCGAGAAGTTCGTCAACAGGTCGACAGAAGTTCTCTCCCAGGGCTCCTTTGTAATGGGATACTTTAGAATGGGGTTAGGACCTGTAATGGTACCCTTGTGCTGTAGGCAAACAACACACTGGTGTACATGCTTGGCAATGTCCGCTGCCATCTTAGGCCAGAAATATTTCATTCGTGCCTGTTTGATACTGCGGTCCTTCCCGGGGTGCGCTACACCTGGGACATTGTGGATCAACCTAAGAGTAGCTGGTATCATGGACTCTGGTATCACCAGTTGGTATATGGTTCTGCCGGGGTCCACCAGCTGTGCAACACGGCACAGTACTCCTTGGTTGACCACCAAATCCTTCAGTGGAACGGGAGACTTGACCTGTAAGTCAACGTCCTCCTTGGTCAGGAAACGAAGGACTGGAGACCACACAGGGTCCTGTCGTTGGGCTCTCTCGAGATCCTCAACAGAGAACGAGTTGCCGACACTCACGAATGCTATATGCCTCGACAGGGCATCAGCTACAACATTTTGCTTACCTGGGACATAGCAAATTTCAGGGTTGTAGTCATTGAACGTGAGCGACCACCGAGCATGCTTTCCCGAGAGGTTCTTATTCGCAAAAAGGGCCAATAAGGGTAAATGATCTGTGTAAATCTTGATAGGATAATGATAGATGATATCCCGAAAATGACTCAGGGCCCATACAATGGCTAAAGCTTCTAGCTCTGTCACTGAATAATTGACTTCCGCTTTAGTAAGGACACGGCTAGCATAGGCAATAGGCTGTTGCTTACCATTAGATTCCTGTGACAAGACTGCACCGATGCCAACTTTGCTGGCATCAGTCGTCAAGGTAAATGCCTTGGTGAAATCAGGGAATCTAAGGGTTGGGGCTGATGTTAACTTGTTCTTAAGAGTGACAAAAGCTCGTTCCTGATCACACGTCCACTCAAAAGGGGCATCCTTCTTGAGTAAGCGTGTCAGGGGTGCAGCAATGGTGGAGAAACCTGCGATAAAGGTGCGGTAGAAACCCGCCAGGCCTATGAAGGACCGGACTGCATCCGCCGTCATGGGTCTGGGGAATTTCTGCACGGCCGAGATTTTAGACTCGTCCGTCTTTATGCCATTCTGAGTCACTACGTGACCCAGAAATTTTATTTCCTTCCGGAGGAAATGACATTTGGAGAGCTTTACCTTAAGGTTTGCCTGAGCTAGCCTGTCCAATACCCTGTCAAGTTTCTCAAGATGTGACGGGACATCTTGCGACATGACTATGAGATCATCCAGGTAGACCATGAGCGTGCCACCTAGGAGGGTACGGAAAATTGTCGTCATCAAACGACTAAACGTGATTGGGCTTCCGCGCAAGCCGAAGGGCATCCTCCTGAACTGGTAATGACCAGTTGGCGTAGAGAAAGCTGTCAACTCTCTGCTCTCATCATCGAGGGGGATCTGCCAGAACCCTTGAAGAAGATCAAGAGTTGAAAAGACCTTATTATCGCCGATGTTCTGCAACAGGTCGTTCAGAACTGGCAACGGAAAGCGGTCTGGGATCGTACATGCATTCAGTTTCCTGTAATCGATAACAGGGCGCCAGGTTCCGTCTTTCTTGGGGACCAGAATAAGGGGAGCATTCCACGGGGAAGTGGACTCCTCAATAACTCCATCACGGAGCATCCGTGTAATGAGTTCTTCGGCGAAGACTCTTTGCGCATGTGGCAGGCGATACGCAGGTACATAAATGGGTTTAGTACCTTTGTCAAGTGGAATACGGTGAGAGATCAGTGGGGTCAAACCCATCGACTCACCATCTAGTGCGACTGCAGAACGTGCATGATTGAGAACCTGGAGAAGTTTTGGGACCTCTTCAGGATAGTCTGTCAAAGCTAGATCATCTTCCTGCACTGGCCGGGTGTTGGAAGAGTCAGCAGCAGACTCGCCTGGGAGAACTGCACTCACGAGGAAGTCAGCTGGGGCTTCACCCTCCACTCTCACCGGGAGAGGGAATCTGACAAGGTCGACAAGTGAGGTATTCTTCCGCAGGGGAAATTCTCGACTGTGCATGTTGACAACAAGGACTTGCAACTTACCACGTTGCACTGTGTGCAAGGATGGTTCAAGGGAGAGGCCCTTGACTCGGCACGTGTCGTTGTCAACCAGCACATGGTCTCCTTCAAAAGCTCTGCTCACGTACACCGTAACAGGAGTGAGCGAGTTAGCTGACAAAGTGACGTCATACTTTGTACAAGCAGTAACTCTGCTCGCTGATGCCATGACACGAGTCAGACAGTCGCCTGCCGACAGGGATACTGCGGCTTGACAACTGCTGTTCTCTACAACAGCCTCAGAGTTAGAGTGAAGGTTAGACTGGGCTTCCCCAGACTGGGTTTCACTGGTAACTAAGCGCTGATGGCCAGGAGGTGACGGGCAACGAGCTCTACTACGAGGTCGATCAGGACAAGAGACCGACCCCGGGGAGAATGTGCTATGGAAACCACCGGTTTCCAACGATTCTAGGCACTGTGCATACTCTGAGACAGAGTAGCACGTAGTGGATCCTAAGCGCACGCCCCAGAAGGGCACATCCACTCCGTTGAATTCTGCTTTCCACTCAGCTGGATCTAAGCGGATCCTAAGGTCTGCCATGGTTTTGAACCCTATGAGCAGGTCACCAGGGAAAACAATACTATCTACGACTAAGAATTTTGCGGACAGCTTGTGACCCTGGACCGCAAATTCTAACGTTGTACGACCACGAACCGTCAGCGGATTACCTGAGACTCCTCTCAAGGTCTGAATGACAGACGGCTCTGTCAACATGGCCGCGTGAAGGCCAATGTCTCGGAAAAGAGTGGAGCGGACAATGTTAACCACCGAACCTGTATCTAGGAAAAGCTGGACAGGCTTATGGTGGACAGTGGACTCGATGAGCGGTCCACACGGGTTGTCATACCGAACATGAAGGCATGACAGGCCAACGAAATCCCCGGAGTCACAGCTGCTTGAGGCTCGACGCTTGTTGATGAGGCTCGACCTGGTAGGTATGGTACGAGTCTCGGCAACAATACGTCAAGACACTCTGTTTCCTCACTGTTGGCAAGCGTATCACTGCCCAGGGCAGTGAACACATTGCTGACAGGGATGGAATACAGCGACTTCGACAGGGTTACTATGTCTTTCGCTGGTTTCACGGACGCGCCTCTTCCCCCAAACTAGTGGAAGGGCTTCTACGAGCACGTGCATTGCGTGACGACTGCTTGCTCCACTCAGCTGACAGCATACTTCGCAGCTTGTGACACTCATGGGAGGTATGACTGGAAGTATTGTGGTACATACAGACTCCCTCGCGAGACTGAGCATGGGGACGGTGACGGTTACTTTGATACTGAGCGTGGGGACGGTTATGGTTACTTTGATACTGAGCGTGGGGACGGTGACGGTTACTTTGCGGGGACTTAGGTTTGTAACACTCCGATCGGTAGTGCCCGCATTTGCCACAGTTGAAACAAGTCACTATGCGGTTAGCAGGTGAGGTTGGAGGTGGTGTTTGCTGGCGACGTTTTGCCTTGGTCCAGGAAGTCGATGACTGCTTTTTTGTACTAGACTGACTGTTGTTACTGTGGTCAATATTTTTACTTGGGCGAGTGTTAGTGGGACTGGGGTTAGAAACTTTGTGGGCTGGCTGTCTGACAGCAGCGGCAAAAGTGACTTCTGGCTGCGACCGTGGGGTCACTGTGGACGGCACTGGAAGGATGGGTATAGGATCATCCTCAAAGCGACAAACCTTGCCTTGCTCGGCAGGCGGCTTGATCACGTCAATGGCATCATATGCACCCAGGACGTCGTGCTGAGGGCCGAGTCCTAGCGCATCAATGGCACCCCGGAGGTTAGGGGGGGCATCCCTCCGCATGATGCCTACAGCCAGCATGGGGATGATGTCTTTAGCTTTAATACAGTCGTCACCATTCACCCACTTAGTGGAGCTGATGGCATCAGTAAAGTCTTTGGCGGCTTGCTCAAACTGGCAAATGCAAGCCAGGGGGCTTTCGTGCCGGTATTGACATTCGGCCAAGACGCTGGTAACGATGTCAATGTAATGGCGTTGGTGACTATGCCAAAAGTAACGCCTAAATTCCTCCTTAAGCCCGTCCCAAGACTGAATCTTACAAACGCGACTGAGCTGCACAAAGGCGCCTATATCATCCCGGGTGAGATCCACTGCTGCAACAGCAGCACGAATGTACTGTGCATCTGTGGGACTATCAAATAGGGCCTTAACAGACGTCTCGACTGACTGCAGCCATGGCTGTAACCTATTTGAACGACCATCAAAAAGAAGGGTCGGGTGTGGACGAGTAGCCGGCCCACTGGTGGTCAAGTCTTGAGCCACAAGTTGACCAACTGTCACGGGGGCTTCGATGCCCTGCCGCATGTTCACGCTGGCTGAGGCACCATTGCTAGCATCAGCAGAATCTGGACTAACGGTACGGCCACTGCGTGTCTTAGTCATGACGTCAATTGTTCAAACGCAAGCAGGTCACGAAGAGGGTAAACAGGTCAGAGCAAGAAATGGTATGCACTGGCTACAATTCAACACAGAGTCAGAGAGAACACAGCAGCACTGTACTAGGTAAACTGCTTAGTGATGGAAATAATTTGAGCAAAACAACAACAAAAAAAAAATAGTGGTACACTCTGAAACACAAAATAAGAGATGTATGCAAGTGAATGAACTACAGGGAAGTGCACAAAATGAAGCTATAGGTGGTCAATAATTTCACCAGGAGACTGGCAACAAAATTTATGAAAAGGAGTTGAACTGTAAATACTGGTAGCATAAATTGCACAAGCAATTTTAAACTGTGCAAGCACTGTTTAAAAATATTGCAGGTGCTAGCAGTTGCAAATTGGAATGCAAAAAAAGTAATTCACTTGCACAAAGGGAAGTTGGCACATCAAAGATATCAGAGAATAGGATTGTGCCAAAAATCACAGAAAAAAAAAATACACTGTGTCAAGAAATGCTATATTGCACACAAAATAAAATTAATAAAAATGCAAATTATTAAATTCAAGAATAGGGCAAAGGTTAACTGGTGTTAGCAGGGTGTACACTGGCAAAAACAAAAATTTCACAATCTCAAGATCAAAATTAATGAACTTCACAAGTAATTTTGGTAATTAATGGTAAATAAGCAGGTTCCCAAAAATGCACTCAATGACTTGGGTATACAAAATAGCAAAATGCAATGCACATTGGTGAATATTCACAGATAAAACATAGAATATATGTAAAGCAATTAAATGGGGAAACAGGAGAAAAGTGTAATGGGCTAGGCACAGATTGTATCACTGCAGGTAGAATAAACTAATACTTAAGTACTTGAAGATTACACTTATTAAAGAAAAAAAATACACTAACAAACAAAACAGTGCAGGGTTGTCAACAATCTGTGGCTAACTTGCAGGTGCAACTAACAAAATTAACAGCACACAGGAATTACTTGCAAACTGTATGTGAGAGGTAAATTGTATAAATGGTTAACACTGAACAATTTAAATGACAACTGAGGTGCAAGATGAAGAATAAAATACTGGAATTTAAAATGTAGGAGTGCAAAATAAATGTACAAAATTTAAGAAGCTGTGGTAAGTGGCAAAATGTACACTGATGACTAAAACTGAACAATTTACTGAAGTATGGCTTCAGTAACTGTAACTGTATTGGTGCAGGACAGTTAAATAATGTCACAAAATATTAGGAAATGCTAGGTAAGTCACTGTTTACTTAACTTTGAGTGCAGGAGATGGACGAAGGTACTGGGTGCTGCAGGTCCTGAAACTTTCACTGATGCACTGGTAACACTACACACCTCGTAGCATTTGTACACTGCTATGGGGCTTCAATGTCGTAGGAAAAATTATCAGAATGGACTTGGGAAGAACAGGAAGACCGGGGTTACTCTGTGGAGGTATAAGATATGAGAGAAACGTGGCTACTCGGCGTGAGCCACAGCTGTGCGTGGTTTGTTAGGTAAGACACATATGTGCGTGGTTTGTTTACACTGGCAAGCGTGTCTGGGCGCACTGACTGACTGCGGCTTCAGCACACGGAGAACAAAACATTTACCGCACTACTTGAACGTGCAAAAAACAAGCTTAAGTGAAACTATGAACTGGGACGAGGAAGTTTTACTGCAACAAATCACTGGGGAAAACAAAACTGGTGATGAACTGGGAACGTAACAGCAAGGGAAAGAAAAAAAAGAATTTAACTGGGCAACACAAAAAAAAAACTGCACTGGCTGGAGATGCGTAGATGCTGAGTAGTTGTAGACACAATGATGAGTCACGAGCTGCTGTAGACGGCGTGGGGGCTGAACTAAGCTGGCTTAGGGCCTAAGCCAACTGGGTTCCCACATGGTTAAGCCAGGTAGAACTTCTTGGAGGAAACTGGGAAGAACACAACACACATGGACGGCGAGATGGACGTCGTTGCGTAGCAGAGAAGAGTAGTATAACCTTGTCGATCTAGGAACACTGCCAGATTCCAGGATAATGACCATGGAAAAGAATGTAATAATGGGGGGTCTGCATAACCTTAGGGCTGTCAGGGTACAAGTTTAATATGTTTAATCATCCCCCAAGGGGATAGAGAGACTTATTCCTATGCATTACTAAGTAGGAACAGAAGTAGAACAAAGGATTCAGGTCACTGGGTGGCAGATTCCAAGATAATGAGCATGGAAAAAGAATGTGATACTCGGGGACAGCATAACCTCAGGGCTGTCAGGGTACAAGTTTAATATGTTTAATCATCCCCCAAGGGGATAGAGAGACTTATTTCTGTGTATTACTAAGTATAAGAAGGTAGATAATGATCACTTCTGACTCCCCAAACTCTATCGCTCTGATAGATGGGAGAGGCAGTACAAAGGATTCAGGTGACTGGGTACAAGCTTGCAATCTCCGAGGGAGTTCCCCCCGGTCACTGACGCAAGTGCTACTTCTTCCCAACACCGACTGGTTCAAAGAATGCGGTAATGGAAGACAGCTTAGCCTCGAACTGTCAGAGGAGTTAATAACTGGGTGGGGTCACCACGCATCCCCCAAAGGGGATAGAGAAGTTTATTTCCGTGATGGGAGGCTAGTACAAAGGATTCAGGTGCCTGGGTACGACTTAATAATTGGGTGGGGTCTCTGAGGGAGTGTTGCAGCCAGCCTGCTTCTTTCGGGGTCATCGGTGTGATTATCTGGCTGCGCTCGCTCTCCGGGTACATCGGGGGCATCTGTGTGAAAAAAGGATAATAACCTAATTTTTCAAGGGTGAAAACAAAAAGTCTCACTTAGCAAATATATTTATTAGTTAACATTACATTGTTTTATTCCTCCTCTCCCTCAGAACAGCTAGCTTCTAAGAGCATGAAACTACGAGCAGTGGCGGAAGATCTACCTCTCTCGCGTCGATGCTTGACCCTGGGGAAAAAACATCTTACGGTGTTTTCTCTTCCCCGCCAAAGATTGCAACTGTCTCTCATCTCTAGTTCCTCTTCTTCTGTACTCCCTTCTTCAGTACTGCTATTAGCTCCCTCGGCTTCCTCCACTTTGTCATCTGTTTTATCTTTAAATAATTTAAACTTTGTTTCTCCGGCATCTGGATGACCATAGGATACAGAGTGATAGGCATCTAAGTAAAAGCGCTTATCATCAAATGAGCTAAGACCTCGTTTCCTAGTGGTGATAGTGGTCATCTGACCTTTTAAATTTCTAATTTGACTATATTGGAAGGTATGTTTAGAACCATCTTCCAGCACACTTCTAAAGTTATTATGAGTTAATAATTGTTGTTCAGACTTAGGAACTCCTTTCGCAGCGATAGTGTTGTTATTATCTGCTAGCAGGATGCTATACATTTTGGGTTTAATGCAGACTATTTCTGAAATAAGGCGGTCCCCCACCTCACTTTTAAGTAAGCCTAGAGATCCCTTCCTTGAGTCATTGTAGAGAGGATGATCTGTGGGGAAATTAGATGTGTCTATCCATTTCCTCAATGGTTCCTTACCGATTTCATCAGTAAGGTTTTTGATGCCCTCTAAACAGGCGATGACACTATCGGTATCTGAATAGATTAGTTTTATTTTGTCTTGGTATGTTTTCTTAAGAATCATATACCAAAAATGGTACAGCTTAAATTTGGCGAGTTCTAGTATCTGGTAGCCTATGTAATTAGGGTAAGTGAGTTTTATGGCTGGCATCCCCGTCGTAACCAATACTTTGTTTTCTGAAAGCTTTATGGCTTTCTTAAATAGTGGCTTACTCACCGCTCGCAAAAATGCTCCTGCTGATGTTATGAGCTTCGTTTTGTTGGCATATTTTGATGGATTAAACAATGTCTTGCCGAATACAGAATTGGTCAACAATTTAAATAATCGCTGACAGTCTTTACTAGTGCTACTATTACTTTGCCTCACGTTCGTTTCAACAAAGCCCGCCAGATATTTTCCTTGTGAGAATTCATATATGCTATGAATTTTCTCAATTTGTAGACCTATCTCCAAGAACAACTGCAATAAAGGCAATGATATTAGGTAGTTTCGTTTGGGGAGATGGTCCCCCACTAATTTAGTATTTTTACGGGGTAGTTTTTGATTACTGATTGCCAATAGCTGTTTGCTGTACTCAGATAGATCATCTAATGTTATCTGTTTGTGATAGAGACATAGTGGCAAGTCATCTGTGTAGCGAGCTAATTCTGGGGCTATTCCTAGAGTGTCTATAAGAAGCCAGTAACCTTTTATAGAGTCTTGAGGATTCTTCTGGAGAAGACCACTATTTGCGAGAAAACTCACCATTTCTGCGGGTGAGAGTTTTCGAATGTTTGCATAGGGCAGCGCCTCAGTCATGCAAGAACCTTAAAGAGAATTAAAATCCCAGTATAGCAAAAATTTACTTACTAAGTTTTTCTCATCAAAATTGGGATTAATGAACTGGTTATTGGCCTGAGCAAACGTCCTAACAGCAGTGGTGAAGCCGCCTCTTATATTAGACTGTATGATGTTATAAAGCTCCTGATCAGTAATTAATTCTAATTCCACTCCACTGGTTTTTAAGAAAGCATCATAGGCAAAGCCGGGGAGAGAAACATAGTGAACATCTAGATTATAGATGTTGTATAATAATCTCCTATACAAGATGAATATGTCAGCTAGAAGCCCTACATCACAGCTGAGATATACTAGGAGATAGTCTCCTAGAGTTTGACAAGCTGTTTTCTCCCAAACCAGATGAGCATGATCGAATTCTTCTTGGCTAATATGCTTCTTAGAGAACTGTAGAAAGCTCTTTTTGGGGGTAAAGTCTTCTCTTCGAGCCTTTCTGGGAAGCTGCAATATTCATAAGGAAACACTTGTTTGCCGGTTAATAAGCATCCCCAACTTTCGGGGGGTAGATGACTTATCATCGCCTCTGTGAATTTCAAGGGTGATTTTGAAGCTATGTGCGCCTGAGCCAAACTAGCCAAACCAGCGGACAAGAAGGCTAGACTATCCAGGAAACGTAGTGCTCCTATTTCTACCTTTAGGAATTTATATCCCTGTTTCATTAAAACATTGATTGGGGCTTTAACACTTAGTTCTTTAATTATCAAAGCCATATCATATGATAGGTTATGAATAATAACAGGCAAATATTTACCTGAATTTTTCTGCCTTAAATTGCAATTATTGCAGAGGGCTCCTAAATAATTAGCCTTAGGCATTAGATGGTCATGATGCCTCACCTTTGGTTTGGTAAGAGTAAAGTCCTGATGACAGAAGTTGCACTTCTTCTGTAAGGCAAAATGTATATGCTGCTCCCTGGTCATATGAAGCGGATAACAGGGAGTGTTCATCTTTATCCAATCCCATAAAGACGAAAGCCTATCATACATATGATCAATACACTGTACCCCCCGATGGACATATCTATCTATTATAGTGTTATTTCTGTCTATCACTATATAGCCATAAGCTATTGCTACGTGTCTAGCTGTTATTACCCCCTCTGGCTTACGATTATCGAGGTAAGCTTCTAAATCCACAAAGGCAGTATGAGAGGGCAAGTAGCCCTTGTGAGTATTTTTGAATTTGCAAACGCTTCCAGCTGGGGGAAAAATCAACTTTTGTTGGTTGTCGCATGAATTGAAGTGAGTTTTTAAGTTGCAAATGTCACTATATTCACTTAAACAATTCAAGCAAAAGTGCTTATTGCGTGAATGTTTTCTCGAGAAAATTCTCATATATTTCTGGAAGTGTTTGATTAAAGCTACATGAGTCTTTCCCAACAATAACAGGGGCACTACCAGTGAATATTTATTACTACCCCAACGACATAAAGTAGCATGATAGGTCCCTTCATGAGAAGTTAAGCAATAAATAAATATTGATATTTTGTTGTCAGACTCGAGTTTGTGGATGTCATTCCACTGGACAGGGATAGTCACTCGCGAGTAATTGACAAATTTCTGAAGACTATCACATCTAGATAAATATCATCTGATTTTATACCAGCCCCAGCCAAGTCTACGACAGAAAAAGGCAGCCAGACATTGAATAAAACAGCTATTTTTTACTCCTCTCGGGTTAAATATCTGATTTTTCCCTCGTAAAGATGTGGGATATTCTATATAGTCTCCTAGGTATCCACGCACTCCATTCTTGCATATTACAATATGAAAACCCTTTATATAATCTAGTATGAAGCCTGATCCCTCGCCCGATGAAATTTCAGTTTCTAATCGCGTGCTAAGGTACTCCCTCCATGACCGTAAGAGCCGAGATGTATCATCTCGTGTAACTAGTTGCGCGGGAAAAGTTATATAATGCTCACAACTGTCATCCTCTCCCAGTAGCGACTGTCTGCGCAAAAAAGGGCTCAGTTCGGCATAAATCCTAAGAGCATTTTCATAAAGTGCTCGTCCTGATAGAACAGTGATAAAATGCAATATATGCAGTATAAATGTTGTTGCGAAGGACTGAAGAAATAATATGGGGTCGTGTTTATGAGAGCCAGGAATTGAATATTTTATTCGGTGGAAGTGACCTTGAAAACATTCCGACTGATGTGTTACGTGAGGTTCCTCTGAAATGGAATCGTCTCCCATTTCACTCTCTTCCTCATCTGAACGAAATTTTTTTTTTACCTGAAGTGAACCTTCGCTTAGCAGAGGAGGGGGAACCCAAGAAAGAGTAGTAATTTATTTATTTATTTATTTATTTATTTCCAATTTGAGCACACATACAGAGGTACAAAAAAATACAGATAAGAGCAGTATGCCAAAGCCACTTATACTATGCATAGCATTACAGGCTGGCTTAAAATTAACTTAAGATTAACTAAGCAATGATGAAATCAGTGATAAAACATTAATGTAAACAGATTACTATAAAGCACAAGTGAGTATTACAAAGACAGGTCATATGGTTGCATTCAGTTAGGTAGTGATTCTGTTAGGTAGTGTATTTAAAAAATAATAAAGTTAGATTAGGTTTTAGGTTTAACATTTATGTGATATAATTGTGAGAAACATTTAAGATATACAATTTATAAGGTTCAGTTATTCAGTATTTATGTGGTGTTGGGTGAGTAAGTGATCTTTGAGAAGAGACTTGAATTTATAAACAGGTAGTGTTTCTTTTATATTTACAGGTAATGATTAACACAAGCCTATCCGATGTTATCCTGACGCCAAATGACTTCGAACAGGTGATAAATGACATGCCCATGCACTCTGCCCCAGGGCCAGACTCATGGAACTCTGTGTTCATCAAGAACTGCAAGAAGCCCCTATCACGAGCCTTTTCCATCCTATGGAGAGGGAGCATGGACACGGGGGTTGTCCCTCAGTTACTAAAAACAACAGACATAGCCCCACTCCACAAAGGGGGCAGTAAAGCACTAGCAAAGAACTACAGACCAATAGCACTAACATCCCATATCATAAAAATCTTTGAAAGGGTCCTAAGAAGCAAGATCACCACCCATCTAGAAACCCATCAGTTACACAACACAGGGCAACATGGGTTTAGAACAGGTCGTCCTGTCTGTCTCAACTATTGGATCACTACGACAAGGTCCTAAATGCACTAGAAGACAAAAAGAATGCAGATGTAATATATTCAGACTTTGCAAAAGCCTTCGACAAGTGTGACCATGGCGTAATAGCGCACAAAATGCGTGCTAAAGGAATAACAGGAAAAGTCGGTCGATGGATCTATAATTTCCTCACTAACAGAACACAGGGAGTAGTCGTCAACAGAGTAAAGTCCGAGGCAGCTACGGTGAAAAGCTCTGTTCCACAAGGCACAGTACTCGCTCCCATCTTGTTCCTCATCCTCATATCCGACATAGACAAGGATGTCAGCCACAGCACCGTGTCTTCCTTTGCAGATGACACCCGAATCTGCATGACAGTGTCTTCCATTGCAGACACTGCAAGGCTCCAGGCGGACATCAACCAAATCTTTCAGTGGGCTGCGGAAAACAATATGAAGTTCAACGATGAGAAATTTCAATTACTCAGATATGGTAAACATGAGGAAATTAAATCTTCATCAGAGTACAAAACAAATTCTGGCCACAAAAAAGAGCGAAACACCAACGTCAAAGACCTGGGAGTGATTATGTCGGAGGATCTCACCTTCAAGGACCATAACATTATATCAATCGCATCTGCTAGAAAAATGACAGGATGGATAATGAGAACCTTCAAAACTAGGGAGGCCAAGCCCATGATGACACTCTTCAGGTCACTTGTTCTATCTAGGTTGGAATATTGCTGCACTCTAACAGCACCTTTCAAGGCAGGTGAAATTGCCGACCTAGAAAATGTACAGAGAACTTTCACGGCGCGCATAACGGAGATAAAACACCTCAATTACTGGGAGCGCTTGAGGTTTCTAAACCTGTATTCCCTGGAACGCAGGAGGGAGACATACATGATTATGTACACCTGGAAAATCCTAGAGGGACTAGTACCGAACTTGCACACGAAAATCACTCACTACGAAAGCAAAAGACTTGGCAGACGATGCACCATCCCCCCAATGAAAAGCAGGGGTGTCACTAGCACGTTAAGAGACCATACAATAAGTGTCAGGGGCCCGAGACTGTTCAACTGCCTCCCAGCACACATAAGGGGGATTACCAACAGACCCCTGGCAGTCTTCAAGCTGGCACTGGACAAGCACCTAAAGTCAGTTCCTGATCAGCCAGGCTGTGGCTCGTACGTTGGTTTGCGTGCAGCCAGCAGCAACAGCCTGGTTGATCAGGCGCTGATCCACCAGGAGGCCTGGTCACAGACCGGGCCGCGGGGGCGTTGACCCCCGAAACTCTCTCCAGGTAAACTCCAGATTTTAGGGCCTTTTATGTGCATTGAGTTTTTGCATAGTGTGAGATGGACACGAGGAACATCAAAGAGTGATCTGTGCCTTGTGTTATGGTCATGTGTTCTGTTGAGGTTGGCAAGGAGATGTTTGAGGGGAGGGTTAATATCAGAGTTAAGTGTTCTATGTATGTAATAGGTGCAGTAATAAGTATGGATGTTTTGTATGGTGAGTAGGTTTAGTGTATTGAATATTGGTGGAGTGTGCTGCCTGTAGTGAGAATTTGTTATCATTCTATCTGCAGCCTTTTGTTGGGTAATTAGTGGTCTGAGATGGTTAGTTGTTGTTAAGCCCCATGCACAAATTCCATAGGTGAGATAGGGGTAAATAAGAGAGTGATATAGGGCCAGGAGGGCTGACTGTGGAACATAGTGCCGTATCTTCGATAGTATGCCTACAGTCTTGGAAATTTTCTTAGAAATTTGTTGTATATGTGTATGAAATTTGAGTCTATTATCAAGGTGGATTCCTAAGAATTTTCCCTCTTTTAGTTTTGTGATAGGTGATCCGTTTATCATTATGTTAAGAGGGACATCTGTAGCTCTGTTACCAAACTGAATGAAGTAGGTTTTGTCAATGTTTAGTGTAAGTTTGTTAGTCCTCATCCAGGTAGATATTTTCTGTAATTCGGTATTTACAGTATTGGCTAGCGTGACTGGGCTCGGGTGAGAGAAGACGTATGTAGTGTCATCTGCAAATAGTGTGGGTTTGAGTAATTGCGAAGCATTTTGAAGGTCATTTATGTATAGGAGAAAGAGAAGTGGGCCAAGGACACTTCCCTGTGGGACACCAACTGTAATTGGTTGCGCAGAAGAGTTTGCCCCATTTGCGTACACATATTGACTTCTGTTGCTGAGGTATGTCTTGAGGTAGTTGAGGGAGTGCCCTCTTATACCATAGTGTGACAATTTTACGTGGAGCAAGTCATGGTCAACTGTATCAAAAGCTTTACGTAAGTCAATGAAGATCCCCAGTGAGACTTCTTTTTTCTCTATTGCAGTGTATATATGTTCTAGCATGTGTATAATAGCATCATTAGTATTTTTATTAGGCCTGAATCCAAATTGGCAGGGGTTGAGTATGTTTTGGGAGATAAGGTAGGAGTAGATTCGTTTATGAATTAATTTTTCGAAGATTTTTGAGAGAGGGTGTAAGTTGGATATTGGCCTATAGTTATTCAACTCTGTTTGGTCTCCTCCTTTGTGGATCGGGGTGACCCTTGCTATTTTGAGTACTGTAGGGAAGGTGGAGGATTCAATGGATTTGTTAAAGAGTGTTGCAATGATTGGTGATAGCACTTGTGACACTTTTTTGTATATAAAGGGTGGTAAGGTATTTAATGATCCTTGGAAGAGGAGCTGTCACTTGTGGCGGCTGGTCTCCATCCACTGGGACCGGCAATCGGCTCGACTTGCTCTTGTGGGAGTGTTACGGTCGAAGATTCATCGGAGGACACAGACTGATCTGCATAATATAATTAGCGAAAGTTATTTATTATTCTTTTGTTTTAGTGTCATACTAGGCTAATTATAACTCGAGCGATCTTTTAAAAAATGTTACTGTTAAAGTATAAAACTGGGAGAAGCTAAGCAATCTATGGAATATATGCAGTTCTCAAAATGATTTTTATTCTTGTTAGTGAGATACTTTATAAACATATCTTAAAAAATGTTTGACTGTTAATAAAAATAATTGATTAAGAAAAGAGCGCTGACCTCTTTCTTCCTGGCCCGCCCCCCGGATCATCTGCTTGGAGTATTGCCCCGCCCCAACTGTTGGAAAAAATTATTATTAGCTCAAAGACTTATTTCATTATCTGAAAATAGCAGTTTTAAGAAAACATCAATTCAGAGCAATAACCTGGTAATCTCACCTGTCACGCATCTCCTGCGATGAGCTGTGACATTCGCTACACACACTGATAGCCCACAGAAACTACAGGGGAATGTGTGATGAGCTGCATCCTGAGGGTACAATCGCCCGCATAGGTGGCATCTGCGAGCTGGGTGACGAGCCATAGCTGTAAATACACACACACACACTCATATTCCATAAATTATTTAAATTATAGATAATATTTTAATCTCCCATAGATAGAGAAGTTTTTACCTGCTCTAATCTAAGCTGGTAACTTTCTTGAGTGAGCGGGAAGAGCACCTTTCGCCCTAGACGAAAAGGTGAGCGTATTTATAGCTCACTTTTAGGATAGCGTGCTCATAAGGTGCTTAATTTTCCCCAAAGTAGAGGTACAGTTTTTCACATCAGTCTCTCTCTATTTTCACGAGAATCTTTTAAACAAAAATCCCTGCAAGTCTATATATTATAAATATAATCTAGAAAAGATTTCTTATTGTCAATAAAGTAAGAGGGATAAAATCTGGGAAGAACTCTTTTCCCGAACGAAAAAATAAGAATTTAGACCGGGCAAGTAGGGAGGATTATGTAAATTGCCATAGTCATGTGAATTTCCCATTTGTATAAAGCCGAGGCGAGGGAATGATTAATTTATAGATTCTGTCCATCGCCAAAACTAAATATTCTTAAAAATAATAATAATAATAATATATTTTTCCCCAAAATAAAAATAAATAAATAAATAAATAAATAAATAAATAGCCATCAGCTGGCAGAAAGTGGCGGAGCCTGCTTCTCTTTGTCTGTGACCTCCATTCTACCCACCGCCACCTGGCGTAGGGGCCCCCCACCCGAGGAAGTGAAACTGCGTAATATCCAGACGACCTTCACTGTCGGTCGGTCTTTTTTCTATGGTCTTCTGGCGGGAGAAGGACGCGCTGGCATTGTTATCTTCATCTCTGGGATAAACTCCCCCTACCCTCTGCTTTGAACTAAAAAGAAATGTTTATATATAAGATGATTCTTCCACAAAAAGGCTCATTTGAGATGGGAAGATGGACAAGGTCTGTACCTTTACAGAGGAAGAGTTGAATATTTTCAGAGAGCCTGCAAGAATACTTGTTGCTGGTTTTAGCGGAGCAGGCAAGAGCAGTCTAGTGGAGCGTTTATGTAAAAAATATGCCGGTTCTTTCGCGAGAATAATCATTTCCAGTCTGGATGATAAAACTCACCCTTTGAAACAAATCACCTCTCTTAGTGAGAAAATCATTTTAGTGAAAGGTCTCATTAACCCGGCGGATTACCAAAATCCCCTTGAGACAGACAATAGCTCTCTGTATATAATTGATGACCTTTTTAATGAAGCAGTTAAGAGTGATATTATAGCTAATATATTTACTAGAGGAAGACACGAGCAAATATCCGTAATTCTCATATCTCAAAATTTATTTCCACAAGGAAAATACGCTCGCACGATCACGCTTAATTGTAGCCAATATATTTTATTAAGACAACGAGATCTGTCTCAGTTGGAATGTCTCGGGCGACAAATTTATGGAAAAAATCTAGCCCCGAAATTTGTTGAGATATATCGTCACGTCACTGCGGATAAATACGGCTATCTTCTGGTTGATTTAACCGCTCCAGAGGAAATTCAATTACGAAGCTTCATTACCGGAGAGGGCAACTGTGAAACTGTATACCACTGGTAAAAACAAAAATGGCCTTAAATTCACATAAAAAGAAAATTCTAGAAAAAGTATATAGAGACGTCAATAGCCCCGGTGGCTTTACTGGGAATGTTAACAAACTTTTTAGAGCAGCTAGGGAGAAAAACGCCTCTATTACTTATAAAGACGTAGTAGATTATCTCTCTTCTCAGAGGGCCTATACTTTGCATAAATTGCAGCCTCTGCGATTTCCCAGACGGAAAATCATAGCCGCTGCCCCTCGCATTATACTCACCTGCGACTTGGCGGACATGACTTTATTACATTCCCACAATGGCGGCATTAAATATATTTTGTTATGCATTGATGTCTTTTCAAGGTTAATGAAGGCGGTAGGACTAGTCAGAAAAAACTCAAAAAGCGTCTTGTCAGCCTTACGAAATATTATAGAAAGCCCCACCTTCCGTGGAATTTCGAGATTACACACGGACAGAGGGACCGAGTTTTATAATCGTCCTCTTCTGAATTACCTAAAAAAAAAAAATATTAAATTATACAGTACCTTCTCGGACACTAAGGCTGCAATAGCGGAACGAGCTATTCGCACGCTTAAGCATAGAATCTACCGCTATATGACTTTAACAAATTCTTTAAAATATATAGAGGTATTACCAGCCATAGTAGAAACTTACAACTCAACTCCTCACACCTCTCTCAAGAAAGGTCAAACTCCACAACAAGTGCATTCTCTGAGTCTTCCTCGAGACATTCGTCGGCAGTTTGGGCTAATGTATTTAAATGCCCGTCCTCATCAGCCTCGTACTAGTCCACGACTGACTCCTGGAGCGCATGTGCGGATAACTAGCCACCGGGGGATATTTCACAAGAGTTATTGGCCTCAAAACACCGAAGAAATTTTTAAAATCCAATCGGTTGATAATTCGCAAGTAATCCCCTCATATTCTCTTATCGACCTGAGCGGGGAAAAAATACTCGGGCAATTTTACGCTCAGGAATTAATAGAAACATCTCTACCTGAATTTTTTCCCATTAAAATATTGAGACGGAGAAGAAAAACTGACGGCAGTAGAGAATATCTGGTAAGCTGGGTGGGTTATCCCCGAAGTGCAGATAGCTGGGTGCACGAGAAGGACATGCAAAATGTCAGACAGGGGTAAGCCCCTGGCAGTGCAACACAGAGAGTTATTAATTTTATTAAACAAACTTCCAGCTAAAGCTCGCAATCGTATTATTAAGGAATTAAAAAAAAAAGAAATTAATTGCATATCTGAGATATTTACTAATTTTCTTAAGAAAAATCTAACAGTAGAACCGACTATTTTGAGCAAATTAAAGAAGTTTAGAGGAGACATTCTCACCGTTGCCCGTAAACGAACTCCACTTTATAAAAAAAAAAATATTCTTCTTTCGAAGCGTGGAGGAGCGATCTTAACTACACTCTTACCTCTGGTCAGCGTGGAGGAGCCATCTTAACTACACTCTTACCTCTGGTCAGCGTGGAGGAGCCATCTTAACTACACTCTTACCTCTGGTCAGCGTGGAGGAGCCATCTTAACTACACTCTTACCTCTGGTCAGCGTGGAGGAGCCATCTTAACTACACTCTTACCTCTGGTCAGCGTGGAGGAGCCATCTTAACTACACTCTTACCTCTGGTCAGCGTGGAGGAGCCATCTTAACTACACTCTTACCTCTGGTCAGCGTGGAGGAGCCATCTTAACTACACTCTTACCTCTGGTCAGCGTGGAGGAGCCATCTTAACTACACTCTTACCTCTGGTCAGCGTGGAGGAGCCATCTTAACTACACTCTTACCTCTGGTCAGCGTGGAGGAGCCATCTTAACTACACTCTTACCTCTGGTCAGCGTGGAGGAGCCATCTTAACTACACTCTTACCTCTGGTCAGCGTGGAGGAGCCATCTTAACTACACTCTTACCTCTGGTCAGCGTGGAGGAGCCATCTTAACTACACTCTTACCTCTGGTCATCTCGCTGATTAGTAGTTTTATAAAGTAAAAAATAATCGAAATGGTGGTCAGCGTGGAGGAGCCATCTTAACTACACTCTTACCTCTGGTCAAATTAGTAGTTTTATAAAGTAAAAAATAATCGAAATGGTGGTAAAGGAATTTTGTCTCATCCCTCGGCTAACCGCCGAAAAATATATTTTTAAAAATGGAACAAATATCTTACCCACTCCTAAGCGCGAATCTCCTTTTCCCCGCCTTCGCAGAAGCACCGCAACCACCACTATGGTGCGTAGGAAGGAATCTTCCAGCCTCTCGAGAGTGAAAGTGAAGCCAGCCCAAAGCAAGGATGAGAAGGTCAGGACCGGCCCCAGCGTAGCAACTCGCCCTCATAAGGGTAATTGCCGCTTCGAGCCACCACCTCCCACGAGCGGGCACCCGTCCGACCTCTTTGTTGAGATGGGTAAGTCCCCCGTAAAAAAACAAATAAGCTCGCTCGCTGTAATGGCGGCTGCGGCGGTGGCGGCCATGGCGGTGGCGGCAACGTCGGTGGCGGTGGCGGCGGCGGCGGCAGCGGCTGTGGCGGCTGCAGTGGCGGGCGTGCCCGCGGTAGTTGCCGCAATGAGTCTAAGAGTAAAAAAAAAAATCCGAAACAGAAAATAATAATAGGTAATAATAAACTCCCGCCGGAAATACTTTTATCTTTAATATCAAGAAAAAACAACAGTCTTTCTCTCTCGCCTGAGGACTCTTCCCCAAATTTAAATGAAATAATTGATCTGTATTTCACGAGAGAAGAATTGCCATACGCGAAATCCATGCTGAATCTTTTCAAGAATAATTCTTTTATTCGGTGGGATAAGAGAGGTATTTTATTCCCTCCATACCATAATTTAAACATCTTACAAATCATTAAATCTTTGACAAGCAGTCGAGCGTACATCGATAAAAAACTTTTGCCCGTTGTAAGGGAATTAGTGACCCTTATTAGATTAGAGCCAAGATTTATAAAAAATCACAAGGCGAGAAAACAATTATTAGGCGGTTTTTATGTTAAAAAGAGCGCGGAAAAAAAGCCGCTCTGGCTAGCCTATTGAAATTTAAGCTTTCATAAAGTCGAGAGAAGAGCTTTGCCCGCTTTAGTAAATACCGGGACAGGATAGAGACAAGAAGTTCCTTCTCGAAGTGCTATTCATAAAAAAAAAAATGGACCAGCCATCAGTTGATTATCCCGAGAGAATTAATCTCCCGTTGAATGAAGAAGGAGAAAAGGACCCCAGTTTGTCGATATTATTACATCAATTAACGTCAAGACGAAAGATTTATCAGCAAGTGTGTTACAAAGCTCGTGTGATACAAAGTTTATGGCAAACCTACGAATCCTTCAAAGTCAATTGCCCCATGACCAGATTTACTAAGACTTTTGATGAAATTGAAAAATTATATGACAATTTTAATCAGAAAGAACTGACGGCTGAAATCAGACGCTTAGAATATGCTACGCATGATTTCCGGGATATGATAGAAGCTTTTGAAGGGGCCCAAAGCTTGTATAAGCACCTTAGACGAATGTCGACCTAGAGCAGTCCCCAAACCCCTACCAACCCACCCGCAGGAGTGGGAGGCTACAGCAGCACGGTATTTAAACCCCGCTGCCGACGTACCGATAAACATTATCCGTCTCACTCCCTCAGCGAGGACTCTAAGGAACCCAACTGTTGACGAGAATGGAATATAAACTTCCAGTAATTGTCGGGGGAATAACGGACGAAGAATTCCTGGAATATGGGGATTGTATCGTGTATCCCCACAACGCTACTTCTGCTCGTCCCTACGAGCCGGCTCTTTCACTCTGGGAAAAATATCCATTTTCCCAAATTGAGCGAAAATCGCTAATCCTCGTGAACCGTGCCATAGCTGCAGATCGGGGCACACCCGGGGAAATTGTCCTAAAATCACCCCCACCATGCACCAACACCCTCGATGACAGGCCGGAGGATTTTTTAAGACCGCACCTTGCAGCACTAATATGCCAGTTCTCTGCGGGTCCTTGTCTTGAAAAGAATGAAATTGCGCAACAGCAATTAGAGCGTAGTCTCGACACGCATTATGTACGCGGTTTGAGCAAGGACACGCAACAGAATCGACGAATTTGGTTTAAATTATGTCTGGTGTCCCTGGGACGGGCGGTGATAGCCAATGGCAACATCAAACGGGTAATTTTACCCCAGTACATTGGCATGAGCAGAAAACAGGCCGATGAATGGCACACTGAATATCTCCCTCTCATTAACATATTTCAAGACATATTACTGAAACGGGAAATTCAGACATGCTTGCTCGTACCGTCAGTGACCCCATACTTGACAGTACCTAAAATCATCCTAGATGAGGTGGAAATTGAACGCGGCGCCTCCCCCGAAGCTCTAGAACGGGAAATACTACAGCTGTCTGTGGAGAAGCAAGGCACTAGCGGCATCAGCGGTGGCAGCAGTGCAGCGGTGGCGGCAGCGGCAGCACAGCAGCAGCGGCAGCAGCAGCGGCAGCGGCAGTGCCAACGGTGCTGACGTCAGTCCAGCCGGTGGGATTGGAACTAAACGAGACAGTGGCATGCGTGAAATGGACATGCCTGATGGGGTCGAGGTCACTTCACGCGGAAAACGCAAACGACAGCACGATGATGTGGATATTTTATTCCTAAATGCTGTAACTAATAAAAAAATAAAAATGTAAAGTCTTCAAACTAAAGTTTTTTTAAGCCTTTAAAAAATATATATAATGGTCTATATTTTGTATTTGCCTCATACTGTCTCTGTCCCTCAACATGGACAGAGGGGGTCCGGGGAAATATATCTATTTGAGCAGTTTAGAAAATATTGACATTTTCGACAATACAGCTTCGGCCTTTCAAAATATAATTACTGCGACGCCTTTAAATCCATCCTTGAACTACGAAATAGCCTTGCTTAATGTTTTGTATCCCAAAAAATTCAATGTTCTAACAAGAGACGATGCCGAATGCGGCATTGACATTATACAAAATCACATTACTGAAACAGGAATAAGTACAGAAGCAGTAGTCCACCACTTTCTACCAAAAAATGATGTGTTATCGACGGATACCAGCCATATTATTGAAGAAATTAATCGACAGCTAACAGCTGATTTAAAAAAAGCCTTTAGAGATAATTATTCGGCACATTTCCCGAAAGGGAAAATACTCAATTATGATGCCGGAATTGGGAGGGTTTTAGTTTCGACGAGATCGCGAACCTTTACGGGAAAAAACAATGCTGCCACTTTATTTAAAGCTCAATTTAAACCGAGAATAGCTCGGGTGCTTGGGCTTAGCAGCGCTGAAAAATATTATTTATTTCGTAGTGACGTGCCCGAGGGGGGCTCCCTCCCCAAGCAGATTGCCCCATTCAAACCTGATCCCACTGCCGGAGTTGATTATGTTTTAATATATAGTGATATTGTGGAACCGCAAATATACGGCAGTCAGTTAGTCAATATTCTGGATGCTTTCGCCTTTCAGGAGAGTTATTCAAAAGGCGCTCATCCCATGATGTACAAACCTCTATGCGTAACTAAATTAGATAAAATAGCTATCAAAATGACAGATCAGTTTGGTCGTAATCTGTCTTTTGAAAGCGGTCATTCCACTACCGTAGTGTTACATGTAAGACCGATAAATAAATAGAACCAACTCAGCGTAAAAATGGTTATTGTTTCTCTAACCGCCAAACATGCGTGTACCCTTTCAAGTGCCCTCTGAGCAGGAATTTCGGAGTTTATTCTCCCTAAAACCCTCCCATGTGGGAGCTGGTCTGGGGGATATACAAACTTTTCACGCGCCATACAGAGTCCGAGGTGGGGGATTTTTTTCGGCTTTAGCGGGTCTAGCTAAAAGAGCTTTACCTTTTCTTTTCAGAGTGGCTGCGCCAAGTGCAGTAGAATTTGGAACTAAAATGCTCGATGATTATCAGTCTGGAAAAACAGACATGAAAGCTGCTCTTAAATCTCACGGGATAGATGCTTTAAAAGGAGTTGCAAAGAAAGTTATTACAGGTGGCAGAGTAAAAAGGGTGGGTAAGCGACGGGTGAATAATAAATGCAGGTTAAATAAACGCCGACGAAGTCAAGTTGGTTATAAAACCGATGTATTCTCTCTCGTATAAACAGTTGCTTATTAGCCATGGCGGGTGTCGGGGCTGAAAACAGTGGACTCAAAGTCCCGTTAAATGATTATTCTTCAAGCGTCATTAATCAATTCCCGCGACCGCATAGACTGAGACAAGTTGAGAGTTCCATAGCTCGCACTCAGAGTTTTGATACTCTACCAGTAAACCTTCCTCTCTCTCAGAAACTAAAAGATAATTTTCTAGAATTTAGAATTCCTGGAGTTCCCGGAGCATTTCTAGATTTAGGCAAAATAGTTATAGAATTTAGAGTGACTCTAACAGAGGCTGATGGGCAAAGTCCACTAGGAGACACAAGCAACATCGCTCTGATAAATGGGCTGTCCAACACGTTATTTAAAAGTGTCCAGTGTTTTCTGGGCGAGCAAATAACGGAAACAAATTCTAGTTTTAATTACTGGTCATTTATTAAACTCTGCAGCTCAGTAAAACGAAGCCAGTTGCCGAGTATCGCCCGACTGGGGTATCTCTTGCCCGACTTTAAAGGAGGAGAAGGTATAACTAAATTGTTCGATACAGCCTATTTCGCCCGCACATCGGCAAAAGAACCACAGATACTGACAAAGAATGATAAAAAACAGGGCATAACTCTGTCTTTTCCCTTGGCTCTGGACATATCCACTCTGGACCAATATCTGCTTGACAATATCGATTTAAAAATTAGGCTGGAATTATCCCCTCAAGCGTGGATTCTGAAAACAGACGATGATGCCAGCACATACCAGCTCCATATTAATTACGCTAAGCTATGGCTTAATAGGGTATACCCATATACATCAGCTTATATGGCCTTGAACAAGTCTCTAGCCTTAGACGCAAAGCCGATAATATATACTTTTAATCGCACTCTAAGTAAAAATTATGTGCTAGGTCACAATCAAATGAGCCTCCTAATAGATCAGCCATGGGGTCATGTAATTCCCGCCAAAATTTTCATGGTAATTTTGCCCATGACAGCCTATGCAGGAAAACATAAGGAGAATGGTCTATATTTTGAGCATGTGGATCTAGCCAGTTTATCTGTATGTATTAATAATAATACAGTTTATCGCATAAGCAGTGATTTCCACCATCATTATAGTAAATTATATTATGAAGCAATTAACTCTCTGGGCATTGAGGAAGAAAATTTAATTCTCTATGAATCATTCGCCTCCGGGCGAACCATCAATATTTTCAATTTAACAGACAGCCAAGTGGAAGACGCTCTCCCGATTGAAAAATCTGGTAACTTGAGAATTGAATTACAGTTCTCTAAGCCCGCCCCTCATAATAAGGTAGTTTTATTATTTGCTCAGACCACTGGTGTTTTATCCATCGACCAGAATAGATCTGTTCATTGTGATGTGCGAGCATAAATAAAAAATGAATTGCGCAGAAATAAATAATAGTTTAATTCCTGCCCTAGGAAATAAAGTCACATATATTGGCTGTTTCACTATAGACGCTCTACAGCAAATAAGATTAGATGGCTATCCCTCAGACAGGCCCATAGTGCTTGTAAGCAATATTCTTCCTTCGTACAGTTCAAAAGTAATGGGTCATTTTTTTTCTCTTCTCTTGGACAAGAAAAATAGTTTATCCTTCTTCTTTGACAGTTACGGGAAAAAACCAGAGAATTATGGCATAAATTTAAAAAAATTTCTTAAACTAAATAAAATTAAATATTTATATCGTTTATCGTTTTAGCAGTAAAGGTCGAGAACCAAAACCTAGTCATTGTGGTAGTCTACAAGCCTCCGGATGCAACATCCCAGCAATTCCAGGAACAGCTGTTAAAAATTGACCATTGTCTGGAAAATCTTCCAGCTCCTGCACCCAACATCGTGCTCCTGGGGGATTTCAACTTAAGGCACCTAAAATGGAGGAATATAGCAAATAATATTGTTGCAGTAATAACACCAGGAGGCAGCTCTGATGAAAACTCACACTCACACGAGCTTTTAAATCTCTGCACAAAATTCAATTTAAACCAGCAAATAATAGAGCCTACTAGACTGGAGAATACACTAGACCTCATCTTCACTAACAATGATGATCTGATAAGAAATGTCACCATATCAAAAACAATATACTCAGATCACAACATAATTGAGGTTCAGACATGTATGCGTGGAGCCCCAGACCGACAAAATGAGACTAGTCACGAGGGAGCATTCACCAAATTCAACTTCAATAACAAAAACATAAAGTGGGACCAAGTAAACCAAGTCCTAACCGATATAAGCTGGGAAGATACACTAAGCAACACAGACCCCAACTTATGCCTAGAACAGATTAACTCGGTGGCACTCGATGTATGCACAAGGCTTATTCCTCTAAGAAAAAGGAGGAGTAGATGTAAAATAGAAAGAGACGGGCGCTCCCTTTACAGGCGACGGAAAAGAATAACAGAGCGGCTAAAAGAGGTCAATATATCTGAAATGCGTAGGGAGACACTGGTCAGAGAAATAGCAAGCATCGAACTTAAGCTAAAAGAATCCTTTAGGAGTCAGGAATCGCGGGAAGAACTAAAAGCCATAAATGAAATCGAAAGAAACCCAAAGTATTTCTTCTCCTATGCCAAATCAAAATCGAGAACAACGTCCAGTATTGGGCCCCTACTTAAACAAGATGGGTCCTACACAGATGACAGCAAGGAAATGAGTGAGCTACTCAAGTCCCAATATGACTCAGTTTTTAGCAAGCCGCTAACCAGACTGAGAGTCGAAGATCAAAATGAATTTTTTATGAGAGAGCCACTAAATTTGATTAACACAAGCCTATCCGATGTTATCCTGACGCCAAATGACTTCGAACAGGCGATAAATGACATGCCCATGCACTCTGCCCCAGGGCCAGACTCATGGAACTCTGTGTTCATCAAGAACTGCAAGAAGCCCCTATCACGAGCCTTTTCCATCCTATGGAGAGGGAGCATGGACACGGGGGTCGTCCCTCAGTTACTAAAAACAACAGACATAGCCCCACTCCACAAAGGGGGCAGTAAAGCAATAGCAAAGAACTACAGACCAATAGCACTAACATCCCATATCATAAAAATCTTTGAAAGGGTCCTAAGAAGCAAGATCACCACCCATCTAGAAACCCATCAGTTACACAACCCAGGGCAACATGGGTTTAGAACAGGTCGCTCCTGTCTGTCTCAACTATTGGATCACTACGACAAGGTCCTAAATGCACTAGAAGACAAAAAGAATGCAGATGTAATATATACAGACTTTGCAAAAGCCTTCGACAAGTGTGACCATGGCGTAATAGCGCACAAAATGCGTGCTAAAGGAATAACAGGAAAAGTCGGTCGATGGATCTATAATTTCCTCACTAACAGAACACAGAGAGTAGTCGTCAACAGAGTAAAGTCCGAGGCAGCTACGGTGAAAAGCTCTGTTCCACAAGGCACAGTACTAGCTCCCATCTTGTTCCTCATCCTCATATCCGACATAGACAAGGATGTCAGCCACAGCACCGTGTCTTCCTTTGCAGATGACACCCGAATCTGCATGACAGTGTCTTCCATTGCAGACACTGCAAGGCTCCAGGCGGACATCAACCAAATCTTTCAGTGGGCTGCGGAAAACAATATGAAGTTCAACGATGAGAAATTTCAATTACTCAGATATGGTAAACATGAGGAAATTAAATCTTCATCAGAGTACAAAACAAATTCTGGCCACAAAATAGAGCGAAACACCAACGTCAAAGACCTGGGAGTGATTATGTCGGAGGATCTCACCTTCAAGGACCATAACATTGTATCAATCGCATCTGCTAGAAAAATGACAGGATGGATAATGAGAACCTTCAAAACTAGGGAGGCCAAGCCCATGATGACACTCTTCAGGTCACTTGTTCTATCTAGGCTGGAATATTGCTGCACTCTAACAGCACCTTTCAAGGCAGGTGAAATTGCCGACCTAGAAAATGTACAGAGAACTTTCACGGCGCGCATAACGGAGATAAAACACCTCAATTACTGGGAGCGCTTGAGGTTTCTAAACCTGTATTCCCTGGAACGCAGGAGGGAGAGATACATGATTATATACACCTGGAAAATCCTAGAGGGACTAGTACCGAACTTGCACACGAAAATCACTCACTACGAAAGCAAAAGACTTGGCAGACGATGCACCATCCCCCCAATGAAAAGCAGGGGTGTCACTAGCACGTTAAGAGACCATACAATAAGTGTCAGGGGCCCGAGACTGTTCAACTGCCTCCCAGCACACATAAGGGGGATTACCAACAGACCCCTGGCAGTCTTCAAGCTGGCACTGGACAAGCACCTAAAGTCAGTTCCTGATCAGCCGGGCTGTGGCTCGTACGTTGGTTTGCGTGCAGCCAGCAGCAACAGCCTGGTTGATCAGGGGCTGATCCACCAGGAGGCCTGGTCACAGACCGGGCCGCGGGGGCGTTGACCCCCGAAACTCTCTCCAGGTAAACTCCAGGTATGCAAGCCTTGTGGGATTAGAAAGAGCTTTATATTTAAAAAAAAAAAAAATTCTCGGAAAAATCGCTTTTTATCAATGACAGATTAGTGATAGCATATGCTAGAGAGAATTTTAAAATGTTGCCCCCCTGTGAAATTACATTTTGCCTAAGTAGTCAAGGTTACATTTGTGCTTCCCTCTGTGAGGAAGGTCACCTCTGACGAGAGTATCCCCCAAATACCCCTCCTGGCTGGTAAGGTCCTCTCTGAGCTGTATATAAGAGCCCGCTGAAGCTGTCTTCCCCGCAAAAGATAGAGGCTGACGTCTCCATAGCCTTTACTCTCATCATGGTGAAGGAAGCAGACATTCTCGATTCTGGTAAGCGAGACATTTATTTTGCTAAAACTTCTCTTTGAATATTAACGAAACAAACGAGTGCAAGAGACTTAAAATAATTTTTAAAGTTGAGTCTCTTTTTCAACAGTTTTCACTGGACCAGTCAGAATTTGTAAAGTTTCGATTTTATCGGCTGGTAGATTGGATACTTCTCTTTGAATATTAATGAAACAAACGAGCGCAAGAGACTTATAATAATTTTAAAGTTGAGTCTCCTTTTTCTTCAACAGTTTTCACTGGGCCAGTCAGAATTTGTAAAGTTTTGATTTTATCGGCTTGTAGATTGGAAGGGAAGGAACACGCCAGCATCAAACTCCTAAACCGGTGTCATTGTGATGATAGCAGGAAACGCAAACATAGACTTCCTCAGGAAAGGGTATGTCTTCTATGTTTCCCTCCTTTGGTAGATTAGAGACGAGTCCCACTCCTTTATTTGAAAGTGATAAATATGTTCTCTTTATGACTTACAGCCTGTGGAAGATGGGAACAGTTCATCTGATATAGAGGAGCCTATGAAGAAAGAACCAGATCTTGACAACGATGAAACGCAGAGCCTTCCCTCATGTCAGTCTGATGACCTCGTTGTGGACCTCTCTACGCTTGCTACTGCTCAATCTGATGACTCTGTTGAGGTCACTGCCGCAGCAGGTGCTGAACAAACTGCCGACCTTGAAGCGCACCCTGACAACCAGTCGGAGAAGGAAGGGAAAACCCCCGACGTGAGAGTAAATGCTGGAGATGGAGTAAAGCCAGCAGATGGAGTAAAGACAGCAGTTGGAGTAAAGACAGCAGATGACGTACCTGAAAAGGAAATCATTTTCGAGCGGGAGGTTATCAATCTTACAGAAAGTGAACAGGAGGAGCGCAGTCATTCAGTCTAACCACTAAAACTTGCACAGTTTCGCCCCTTTGCTCGCGCTAAAAAACTTTGCACAGCTTTTGCCCTTTTTGTATGTGAATTAATAAAAATATTGTCAAACTCTGATTTTTATTTTTATTTACATATAACTATATATTACTATCTTCTCTAGTCTAAACATATATATAAACAATATCACACCACTTAAGCCTCTCCCCATCTGAGAGCGGGTAAGAGGAAAATATATATGTCAAAGTTCCTATAAGAGCTCTATCAGCACAAAGGTCTTCCCTAGATGACCTTTCTCACTGCTTTAAGCCTCCCCCACCTGGAAAGATCTAGCAGCTGCGAGAATAAACTGTACTGTAGTACCCGGAAGAACCTTTTTTTTTTTGCTGAGGTACAGGCGGACGAGCAACATTCCCTCGGAGACCAGCTGCCCTCCATTACCGCGTTCTTTGAACCCAGCAGTGTTGTGAAGTAGCAACAGTTGTGTCAGTGAGTTGCAGACCGGGGAACTCCCTCGGAGATGGCAAGCTTGTACCCAGTCACCTGAATCCTTTGTACTGCCTCTCCCATCTATCAGAGTGATAGAGTTTGGGGAGTCAGAAGTGATCATTATCTACCTTCTTATACTTAGTAATACACATAAATAAGTCTCTCTATCCCCTTGGGGGATGATTAAACATATTGAACTTGTACCCTGACAGCCCTGAGGTTATGCAGACCCCCCATTATCACATTCTTTTTCCATGCTCATTATCTTGGAATCTGTCACCCGGTCACGTGAATCTTTTGTTCTACTTCTGTTCCTACTTAGTAATGCATAGGAATAAGTCTCTCTATCCCCTTGGGGGATGATTAAACATATTAAACTTGTACCCTGACAGCCCTAAGGTTATGCTGACCCCCATTATCACATTCTTTTCCATGGTCATTATCCTGGAATCCGGCAGTGTTCCTAGATCGACGTCCTTATACTACTGAGAAGGCTGTAGAGGAGGCTGGTGTGTTTACACGCTGATTAGGGTATCAACCAACCCCAGAGCTGCCTCGTGGTCACGCGTGGAGCCACACGAAGCCAACACACTAAACGACCTCACCTCTACTTCTTGTAGCTGAGAAGGGCGTAGGGACGCTGTAGGAGGCAGGAGAATGGTGCTGGAGAGTGTTGAAAGGCTGTAGAGAGGGTGATGAGGTGAACACGTGACTGCTAAGGCTGGAGATGACGCCGTGACGCCTATGAGCGACATCAGCAAGTTTGCCGATGACACCAAAATAGGCCGTCGAATTCATTCTGACGAGGACATTAGGGCACTCCAGGAAGATTTGAGTAGACTGATGCAGTGGTCGGAGAGGTGGCAGATGCAGTTTAATATAGACAAATGCAAAGTTCTAAATGTTGGACAGGACAATAACCATGCCACATATAAACTAAATAATGTAGATCTTAATATTACGGATTGCAAAAAAGATTTAGGAGTTCTGGTTAGCAGTAATCTGAAACCAAGACAACAGTGCATAAGTGTTTGCAATAAAGCTAATAGAATCCTTGGCTTTATATCAAGAAGCATAAATAATAGGAGTCCTCAGGTTGTTCTTCAACTCTATACATCCATGGTTAGGCCTCATTTCGATTATGCTGCACAGTTTTGGTCACCGTATTACAGAATGGATATAAATGCTCTGGAAAATGTACAAAGGAGGATGACAAAGTTGATACCATGTATCAGAAACCTTCTGTGGAATTTTATTTGGTCCCTAAAGTTCCACAGGACAGATCCAGCATGGCCGTGATGGAACGGCTGAGCTGGATGGCCCTTAAAACCCTCCCAAACAAACAGCATTCTCTTTAGTTGGCGGTGGATTGTTGGTAGGCATTTATTTAATTTATAGATTTACTCTTCAGGGAAGGAGTAGGTAGTTTTACTGTTAGTACACTAATATTAGGTTTACTAAGGCATCTGTAGATAATAATAATGTAGACCTAAGACCTTAACATAGGTAGTAATAGGCCGATAATGTAGGCAAACACTAGGATAAGTTAGCTAGGGAAAACTGGCAGCCCTAGTTTGAACGAAGAGACGAGGGTCTGGAAGGGAGACCAGTTCGTTCTTCTTAAGACAGACACCAACTGGACAAGACGTGCCGTGATCAGCAGACGGCGCCCCCCACGTGTCTTCACATCTGAGACCTGGGGAAATCTGGTAGAGGCACCTCGATGTACTGTAGATGACCTCGGTCAGGCCCATACAGTATGACAAGACCTCCACTTTTATCTCGTAGATTTCTGGCCAGTGTCTGGGGAGATTGTGAGTGAGTTGATCTGTGGGCCCGGTGTGCAACAGGCAGTGCATGCCCAGTAAGTACCAGTGTCTCAGAGCAGTCTGGAAGCTAGTGTCTGTGTCTGCATAGTTATACTAGGGGATACATACCCTCTTGGATATAGGAATTTCTGAGGTGCAGGCAGAACACTAATAACAATTGAATATTGCAGGAATTAAGGTTCCCGGTTGCACGTGGTTTCTGAGGGGAAGTCCAAAGGGGCTAAGGCTAAGCTTAGGGAAGTTGAAGATCAGGATATATGCTGCAACACCAAGTAAGTTAGTCCTTTATATGTGCATGCAGGCGAGTTGCTTGCAACATCAATCATTTGTGAAAATCTGTCTTATAAGCCACTTGTGAGGCTGAGGTACCCACCTCAGAGCTCGGTGTCAACAGAGTTTTCCAGTGTAGGCGACTCACTTGGAGGCAGTCCACACAAATTTTCACACCTTCCTTATGAGGATAGACTAAGGGCCCTGAATCTTCACTCTCTAGAAAGACGTAGAATTAGGGGGGATATGATTGAGGTGTATAAATGGAAGACAGGAATAAATAAAGGGGATGTAAATAGTGTGCTGAAAATATCTAGCCTAGACAGGACTCGCAGCAATGGTTTTAAGTTAGAAAAATTCAGATTCAGGAAGGATATAGGAAAGAACTGGTTTGGTAATAGAGTTGTGGATGGGTGGAACAAACTCCCAAGTACAGTTATAGAGGCCAGAACGTTGAGTAGCTTTAAAAATAGGTTGGATAAATACATGAGTGGGTGTGGGTGGGTGTGAGTTGGACCTGATTAGCTTGTGCTACCAGGACGGTTGCCGTGTTCCTCCCTTAAGTCAAGGTGACCTGACCTGACTAGGTTGGGTGCATTGGCTTAAGCCGGTAGGAGACTTGGACCTGCCTCGCATGGGCCAGTAGGCCTGCTGCAGTGTTCCTTCATTCTTATGTTCTTATGTTCTTGTGTCCAGATTTTGTGGGAAAAATCTAGGACGAAGATCTATCTCAGGACCCGTCAAGACGCTGGGAGTAACAGATAACTCTTTAGGCCAGCAGGTGCGTTGGATGATGACGGATGATGTTGACTGGCATCAACCCCTCCACCCTGAGTAGGCTCACGATGCCGTTGACTCCGCTGTCACCACTGTTATTACTGTTCTTGCTGCTGAACAGCGGTTTAGTGCCGATGAAGGTAGCGTAGGTAGCAATGATACGGCCGTGGACTAGTTTGGCTTTAATTGGATAGGAGTGAGTACACAACGGGCAGTGTGAGGGAGTGACCGCAAGCCAGCCCGTGGAGGGGGAGCACTTGTGTCTATCAAGTGGGTCGGCCTAGGAGTGAGACCAAATGGGCTGAGCCTCCCACTGACCTGGGTGAGCCTACAGAGGGCAGCACCTAAATGCCGCGAAATATGAACTAGTCAGAGCAGATGGCAAGGCTGTGTGTTCCGACAGTACAGGCTGTCTACACTGACACTGTCCAGGAATTATGAACCTGACACTGTCCAGGAATTATGAACCTGACACTGTCCAGGAATTATGAACCTGACACTGTCCAGGAATTATAAACCTGACACTGTCCAGGAATTATGAACCTGACACTGTCCAGGAATTAGGAACCTAACACTGTCCAAGAATTATGAACCTGACACTGTCCAGGAATTATAATCCTGACACTGTCCAGGAATTATGAACCTGACACTGTCCAGGAATTATAAACCTGACACTGTCAAGGAATTATGAACCTGACACTGTCCAGGAATTATGAACCTGACACTCACCATGAGTGTCAGAGTTACAGAGACTAGTGTTTCCCTACTTGACCACATCTGGACCAACACCATATCCCCTTTAAAATCAGGCATAATTACAGATAATACCACAGACCACTACCCTACTTTCCTCATAACAACTCTTGGTAAACTACCCCAAGACACTACTAAAGTCACCTTCAGACTTCACAATGAGGCAGCCATTAATAACTTCACAACAGCAGTAGCAAACATTGATTGGCACACTGAGCTAGAAATCTATACAGATATTGACGAATGTATTAATAATTTTCTAAAATAGACCCAATACCTCTATAACAAGCACTGCCCTAAAAAAACTAAACAGATGACAGCTAAGAGACTGAACAGTCCCTGGCTAACACCCAACATTCTCAAATCCATAAATACAAAACACCAATATGAAAAACAGTACAGAATGGGTCACATAACCAGAGACCAAACAAAACGTTACTCGTCAATCCTAACCAACCTGATAAGAAGGGCAAAAAAATTGTATTATGAGAATAGATTATCCAACTTACGAGGTGATATAAAAAAGACCTGGAAAACCCTATCAGAAATTCTGGGAACAAAAAAGATATCACGAAATAGCGAAATAAAATTAGCAAAATCAGATGAACCCCAACTCCCACCAGCAGAAACAGCAAACAGACTCAATGATTTCTTCTCCACTATAGGTCAAAACCTTGCCAATAATATCCCAAGCTCAGATACCCCACCAAATGACTACCTCACTGGCAACTACCCGAACACACTGTTCCTAGCTCCGACTAACCCATACGAAGTCTCCCTTATTATCAACGCACTAAAAAACAAGGCAGGAGATTTAAATACCTTACCACCCTTTATATACAAAAAACTGTCACAAGTGCTATCACCAATCATTGCAACACTCTTTAACAAATCCATTGAATCCTCCACCTTCCCTACAGTACTCAAAATAGCAAGGGTCACCCCGATCCACAAAGGAGGAGACCAAACAGAGTTGAATAACTATAGGCCAATATCCAACTTACACCCTCTCTCAAAAATCTTCCAAAAATTAATTCATAAACGAATCTACTCCTACCTTATCTCCCAAAACATACTCAACCCCTGCCAATTTGGATTCAGGCCTAATAAAAATACTAATGATGCTATTATACACATGCTAGAACATATATACACTACAATAGAGAAAAAAGAAGTCCCACTGGGGATCTTCATTGACTTACGTAAAGCTTTTGATACAGTTGACCATGACTTGCTCCACGTAAAATTGTCACACTATGGTATAAGAGGGCACTCCCTCAACTACCTCAAGTCATACCTCAGCAACAGAAGCCAATATGTGTACGCAAATGGGGCAAACTCTTCTGCGCAACCAATTACAGTTGGTGTCCCACAGGGAAGTGTCCTTGGCCCTCTTCTCTTTCTCCTATACATAAATGACCTTCTAAATGCTTCGCAATTACTCAAACCCACACTATTTGCAGATGACACTACATACGTCTTCTCTCACCCGAGCCCAGTCACGCTAGCCAATACTGTAAATACCGAATTACAGAAAATGTCTACCTGGATGAGGACTAACAAACTTACACTAAACATTGACAAAACCTACTTCATTCAGTTTGGTAACAGAGCTACAGATGTCCCTCTTAACATAATGATAAACGGATCACCTATCACAAAGCTAACAGAGGGAAAATTCTTAGGAATCCACCTTGATAATAGACTCAAATTTCATACACATATACAACAAATTTCTAAGAAAATTTCCAAGACTGTAGGCATACTATCGAAGATACGGTACTATGTTCCACAGTCAGCCCTCCTGGCCCTATATCACTCTCTTATTTACCCCTATCTCACCTATGGAATTTGTGCATGGGGCTCAACAACAATTAACCATCTCAGACCACTAATTACCCAACAAAAGGCTGCAGTTAGAATGATAACAAATTCTCACTACAGGCAGCACACTCCACCAATATTCAATACACTAAACCTACTCACCATACAAAACATCCATACTTATTACTGCACCTATTACATACATAGAACACTTAACTCTGATATTAACCCTCCCCTCAAACATCTCCTTGCCAACCTCAACAGAACACATGACCATAACACAAGACACAGATCACTCTTTGATGTTCCTCGTGTCCATCTCACGCTATGCAAAAACTCAATGCACATAAAAGGCCCTAAAATCTGGAATTCATTACCTGTAAATATAAAAGAAACACAACCTGTTTATAAATTCAAGTCTCTTCTCAAAGATCACTTACTCACCCAAAACCAAATAAATACTGAATAACTGAACCTTATAAATTGTATATCTTAAATGTTTCTCACAATTATATCACATAAATGTTAAACCTAAAACCCAATCTAACTTTATTATTTTTTAAATACACTACCTAACAGAATACTCCATACGACTGAATGTACAACAATGCATGCAACCATATGACCTGTCTTTGTAATACTCATTTGTGCTTTATAGTTATCTGTTTACAATAATGTTTTATCACTGATTTCATCATTGCTTAGTTAATCTTAAGTTAATTTTAAGCCAGCCCCTAATGCCATGCATATAAGTGGCTTTGGCATGCTGCTCTTACCTGTATTTTTTTGTACCTCTGTATGTATGCTCAAATTGTTAATAAATAGAATTAAATAAATAAATAAATAAATAAATACGAACCTGACACTGTCCAGGAATTATGAACCTGACACTGTCCAGGAATTATGAACATGACACTGTTCAGGAATTATGAACCTGACACTGTCCAGGAATTATGAACCTGACACTGTCCAGGAATTATGAACCTTACACTCTCCAGGAATTATGAACCTGACACTGTTCAGGAATTATGAACCTGACACTGTCCAGGAATTATAAACCTGACACTGTCCAGGAATTATAAACCTTACACTCTCCAGGAATTATGAATCTGACACTGTCAAGGAATTATAAACCTGACACTGTCCAGGAATTATAAACCTGACACTGTCCAGGAATTATGAACCTGACACTGTTCAGGAATTATGAACCTGACACTGTCCAGGAATTATGAACCTGACACTGTCCAGGAATTATAAACCTGACACTGTCCAGGAATTATAAACCTGACACTGTCCAGGAATTATAAACCTTACACTGTCCACGAATTATGAACCTGACACTGTCCAGGAATTATGAACCTAACACTGTCCAGGAATTATAAACCTGACACTGTCCAGGAATTATGAACCTGACACTGTCCAGGAATTATAAACCTGACACTGTCCAGGAATTATGAACCTGACACTGTTCAGGAATTATGAACCTGACACTGTCCAGGAATTATGAACCTGACACTGTCCAGGAATTATAAACCTGACACTGTCCAGGAATTATAAATATGACACTGTCCAGGAATTATGAACCTGACACTGTCCAGGAATTATGAACCTGACACTGTCCAGGAATTATAAACCTGACACTGTCCAGGAATTATAAACCCGACACTGTCCAGGAATTATGAACCTGACACTGTCCAGGAATTATAAACCTGACACTGTCCAGGAATTATGAACCTGACACTGTCCAGGAATTATGAACCTTACACTGTCCAGGAATTATGAACCTGACACTGTCCAGGAATTATAAACCTGACACTGTCCAGGAATTATGAACCTTACACTGTCCAGGAATTATGAACCTGACACTGTCCAGGAATTATAAACCTGACACTGTCCAGGAATTATGAACCTGACACTGTCCAGGAATTATGAACCTAACACTGTCCAGGAATTATGAACCTGACACTGTCCAGGAATAATGAACCTAATACTGTCCAGGAATTATAAACCTGACACTGTCCAGGAATTATGAACCTGACACTGTCCAGGAATTATGAACCTGACACTGTCCAGGAATTATGAACCTGACACTTCCCAGGAATTATGAACCTTACACTGTCCAGGAATTATGAACCTTACACTGTCCAGGAATTATGAACCTGACACTGTCCAGGAATTATGAACCTGACACTGTCCAGGAATTATGAACCTGACACTGTCCAGGAATTATAAACCTGACACTGTCCAGGAATTATAAACCTGACACTGTCCAGGAATTATAAACCTTACACTGTCCACGAATTATGAACCTGGCACTGTCCAGGAATTATGAACCTAACACTGTCCAGGAATTATAAACCTGACACTGTCCAGGAATTATGAACCTGACACTGTCCAGGAATTATAAACCTGACACTGTCCAGGAATTATGAACCTGACACTGTTCAGGAATTATGAACCTGACACTGTCCAGGAATTATGAACCTGACACTGTCCAGGAATTATAAACCTGACACTGTCCAGGAATTATAAATATGACACTGTCCAGGAATTATGAACCTGACACTGTCCAGGAATTATGAACCTGACACTGTCCAGGAATTATAAACCTGACACTGTCCAGGAATTATAAACCCGACACTGTCCAGGAATTATGAACCTGACACTGTCCAGGAATTATAAACCTGACACTGTCCAGGAATTATGAACCTGACACTGTCCAGGAATTATGAACCTTACACTGTCCAGGAATTATGAACCTGACACTGTCCAGGAATTATAAACCTGACACTGTCCAGGAATTATGAACCTTACACTGTCCAGGAATTATGAACCTGACACTGTCCAGGAATTATAAACCTGACACTGTCCAGGAATTATGAACCTGACACTGTCCAGGAATTATGAACCTAACACTGTCCAGGAATTATGAACCTGACACTGTCCAGGAATAATGAACCTAATACTGTCCAGGAATTATAAACCTGACACTGTCCAGGAATTATGAACCTGACACTGTCCAGGAATTATGAACCTGACACTGTCCAGGAATTATGAACCTGACACTTCCCAGGAATTATGAACCTTACACTGTCCAGGAATTATGAACCTTACACTGTCCAGGAATTATGAACCTGACACTGTCCAGGAATTATGAACCTGACACTGTCCAGGAATTATGAACCTGACACTGTCCAGGAATTATAAACCTGACACTGTCCAGGAATTATAAACCTGACACTGTCCAGGAATTATAAACCTTACACTGTCCACGAATTATGAACCTGACACTGTCCAGGAATTATGAACCTAACACTGTCCAGGAATTATAAACCTGACACTGTCCAGGAATTATGAACCTGACACTGTCCAGGAATTATAAACCTGACACTGTCCAGGAATTATGAACCTGACACTGTTCAGGAATTATGAACCTGACACTGTCCAGGAATTATGAACCTGACACTGTCCAGGAATTATAAACCTGACACTGTCCAGGAATTATAAATATGACACTGTCCAGGAATTATGAACCTGACACTGTCCTGGAATTATGAACCTGACACTGTCCAGGAATTATAAACCTGACACTGTCCAGGAATTATAAACCCGACACTGTCCAGGAATTATGAACCTGACACTGTCCAGGAATTATAAACCTGACACTGTCCAGGAATTATGAACCTGACACTGTCCAGGAATTATGAACCTTACACTGTCCAGGAATTATGAACCTGACACTGTCCAGGAATTATAAACCTGACACTGTCCAGGAATTATGAACCTTACACTGTCCAGGAATTATGAACCTGACACTGTCCAGGAATTATAAACCTGACACTGTCCAGGAATTATGAACCTGACACTGTCCAGGAATTATGAACCTAACACTGTCCAGGAATTATGAACCTGACACTGTCCAGGAATAATGAACCTAACACTGTCCAGGAATTATAAACCTGACACTGTCCAGGAATTATGAACCTGACACTGTCCAGGAATTATGAACCTGACACTGTCCAGGAATTATGAACCTGACACTTCCCAGGAATTATGAACCTTACACTGTCCAGGAATTATGAACCTTACACTGTCCAGGAATTATGAACCTGACACTGTCCAGGAATTATGAACCTGACACTGTCCAGGAATTATGAACCTGACACTGTACTGGATTATGAACCTGACACTGTCCAGGAATTATGAATCTGACACTGTCCAGGAATTATAAACCTGACACTGTCCATGAATTATGAACCTGACACTGTCCAGGAATTATAAACCTGACACTGTCCAGGAATTATGAATCTGACACTGTCCAGGAATTATAAACCTGACACTGTCCATGAATTATGAACCTGACACTGTCCATGAATTATGAACCTGACACTCTCCATGAATTATGAACCTGACACTGTCCAGAAATTAAGAACCTGACACTGTCCAGAAATAATGAACCTGACACTGTCCAGGAATTATGAACCTGACACTGTCCAGGAATTATAATCCTGACACTGTCCAGGAATTATGAACCTGACACTGTCCAGGAATTATAAACCTGACACTTCCCAGGAATTATGAACCTTACACTGTCCAGGAATTATGAACCTTACACTGTCCAGGAATTATGAACCTGACACTGTCCAGGAATTATGAACCTGACATTGTCTAGGAATTATAAACCAGACACTGTCCAGGAATTATGAACCTTACACTGTCAAGGAATTATGAACCTGACACTCTCCATGAATTATGAACCTGACATTGTCTAGGAATTATAAACCAGACACTGTCCAGGAATTATGAACCTTACACTGTCCAGGAATTATGAACCTGACACTTCCCAGGAATTATGAACCTTACACTGTCCAGGAATTATGAACCTTACACTGTCCAGGAATTATGAACCTGACACTGTCCAGGAATTATGAACCTTACACTGTCCAGGAATTATGAACCTGACACTGTCCAGGAATTATAAACCTGACACTGTCCAGGAATTATGAACCTGACACTTTCCAGGAATTATGAACCTAACACTGTCCAGGAATTAGGAACCTGACACTGTCCAGGAATAATGAACCTAACACTGTCCAGGAATTATAAACCTGACACTGTCCAGGAATTATGAACCTGACACTGTCCAGGAATTATGAACCTGACACTGTCCAGGAATTATGAACCTGACACTTCCCAGGAATTATGAACCTTACACTGTCCAGGAATTATGAACCTTACACTGTCCAGGAATTATGAACCTGACACTGTCCAGGAATTATGAACCTTACACTGTCCAGGAATTATGAATCTGACACTGTCCAGGAATTATAAACCTGACACTGTCCATGAATTATGAACCTGACACTGTCCATGAATTATGAACCTGACACTGTCCAGGAATTATGAACCTGACACTTCCCAGGAATTATGAACCTTACACTGTCCAGGAATTATGAACCTTACACTGTCCAGGAATTATGAACCTTACACTGTCCAGGAATTATGAACCTGACACTGTCCAGGAATTATGAACCTTACACTGTCCAGGAATTATGAATCTGACACTGTCCAGGAATTATAAACCTGACACTGTCCATGAATTATGAATCTGACACTCTCCAGTAAATATAAACCTGACACTGTCCAGAAATTAAGAACCTGACACTGTCCAGAAATAATGAACCTGACACTGTCCAAGAATTATGAACCTGACACTGTCCAGGAATTATAATCCTGACACTGTCCAGGAATTATGAACCTGACACTCTCCAGTAAATATAAACCTGACACTGTCCAGAAATTAAGAACCTGACACTGTCCAGAAATAATGAACCTGACACTGTCCAAGAATTATGAACCTGACACTGTCCAGGAATTATAATCCTGACACTGTCCAGGAATTATGAACCTGACACTGTCCAGGAATTATAAACCTGACACTGTCCAGGAATTGTGAACCTGTCACTGTCCAGGAATTGTGAACCTGTCACTGTCCAGGAATTATGAACCTTACACTGTCCAGGAATTATGAACCTTACACTGTCCAGGAATTATGAACCTGACACTATCCAGGAATTATGAACCTTACACTGTCCAGGAATTATGAATCTGACACTGTCCAGGAATTATAAACCTGACACTGTCGAGGAATTATGAACCTGACACTGTCCAGGAATTATGAACCTTACACTGTCGAGGAATTATGAACCTGACACTGTCCAGGAATTATGAACCTGACACTGTCCAGGAATTATGAACCTGACACTGTCCAGGAATTATGAACCTGACACTGTCCAGGAATTATGAACCTGACTCTGTCCAGGAATTATAAACCTGACAATGTCCAGGAATTATGAACCTGACACTGTCCAGGAATTATGAACCTGACACTGTCCAGGAATTATGAACCTGACACTGTCCAGGAATTATAAACCTGACAATGTCCAGGAATTATGAACCTGACACTGTCCAGGAATTATGAACCTGACACTGTCCAGGAATTATAAACCTGACAATGTCCAGGAATTATGAACTTGACACTGTCCAGGAATTTAATAATAATCTTGAAGCTTCACCTCTGTTTTAAAAGTAATGAGTCGACTTAAAGAAAATACAGATGAACTGAGCATAAGTAACAACATAAACATTATGTTGTCCTCATCTTGAGAGAACTTAATATCTGGATATGGGAATCTTTATTAAGGTAACGTTCCGCCACACAGTGGCTTCATCAGTCCAGTACAAAGCAGAGAGGGGTGAGCAGAGGAGGAGTTTTAGGTAATCAGTACTTACCTGGAGTTTACCAGGAGAGAGTTCCGGGGGTCAACGCCCCCACGGCCCGGTCTCTGACCAGACCTCCTGGTGGATCAGAGCCTGATCAACCAGGTTGTTACTGCTGGCTGCACGCAATCCAACGTACGAGCTACAGCCCGGCTGGTCAGGAACCGACTTTAGGAGCTTGTCCAGTGCCAGCTTGAAGACTGCCAGGGGTCTGTTGGTAATCCCCCTTATGTGTGCTGGGAGGCAGTTGAACAGTCTCGGGCCCCTGGCACTTATTGTATAGTCTCTTAACGTGCTAGTGGCACCCCTGCTTTTCATTGGGGGAATGTTGCATCATCTGCCAAGTCATTTGCTTTCGTAGTGAGTGATTTTCGTGTGCAAGTTCGGTACTAGTCCCTCTAGGATTTTCCAGGTGTATATAATCATGTATCTCTCCCTCCTACGTTCCAGGGAATACAGGTTTAGGAACCTCAAGCGCTCCCAGTAATTGAGGTGTTTTACCTCGATGTAGCCAACCGACATGTAATAATTAGACTTAATGATATGCCTAGTCAGCCCCATCACTATATAATTAGTTTTGCTGATGATAAAATGATTCACACCACCGGATTCTCCAACACCCAAAACATTCTTAATCATGTACTAGCCTCGTGTCAGGACCTGGGGTTGATAATCTCAGGGGATAAAACAAAGATACTCAATAGGCGTCCTCCTCGACAGAGAGGCACAGTTCGTCAGATCCAATTGCATGATGGGTCTCTTCTAGAATATGTAAGCAGATACAGGTATCTAGGCTTTGAGGTTCCACTACTTGGACCTGTTGTAACAAGACTTTGTCGCCAATACAAAGAAAGACTGAGAGCACTTAGAGTTGTGGCTGGGTTTCACCCCAGGTATGGAGCTAATGTTAAAATTGTGAAAATGATGTATCTTGCTTATATTAAATCATTGGTTGATAATGCTGTGCCACTACTTGCTTTTGTGTCTGACTGGAAGCTTGGAGGGGTGGAAAAACTGCAGAAGGAAGCAATGAGGATCATTTTAGGATGTCCTCGTACTGCCAAAATTTTAAATATGCAAAAAGAACTTGATATTCCAAGCATCAGAGATCGTGTTACTGAAAGAAATATCCTAATTGGAGTTAATATGTTCAGGCAAGCCCATTCAAACCCCTGCACAGAACCCCTCGAAACTTTCCTCAGCACTGGTGAACACGCCTCCAGATGGATCGAAAAAAACCGGAACCGACCTCTGCATGAATCAGATACATGATCTATGCCAAGTAAGGCAACAGCGGCACTTCTCCGCTCCATGGGATATTACCCCATTCCAAACTACCATTCCTCCATTTCCCCCCAAACTACTTCTTAAATCACAACCAAAACTTCGCCTTGAAGCCAAACATGATGCCTTAAGCTGTATTGATAACTTAGTCACACAGCACACACTCTCGCAAATTATTTACGTTGATGGTTCTGTTCACCAATCCACTGGTGAAGCTGGCAGTGCTACTGTTGTCGTACAGAGTGATGGCTCTCTTAAAGAAATTGGAGCACGCATCAATAATTGGGCTTCTACCCTTCAGACAAAACTGTTTGCCATACTCCTTGCACTGAAATGCATCTATGTATCTAAGATTGACAGTTTAATTGTAACTGATTCTCTGTCATCCATAATTGCTCTCAACTCATTAAGCATAAATTGTGGCATGCTTGTGTCAGAAGCCAGACACAGGTATGGTAAGATTGAGGACAGTGGAGTCAGAGTGCACATGCTGTGGATTCCATCTCACATTGGTCTTCGGATGCATGATAGAACTGATAAATTGGCTAAACTGTATGCTTTCAAAGAGGGAGTAGATTACAATCTTGGCTTGTCAGGTAGTAGTTTGAGAACAATAATACGAAAAGAACTTCAACTGAATTTTATTGACTTAAGACTCAGGGAGACTGACACCAGTCAGTCCATCTATCATCATTCTATCATGCAGGAGGAGCCACCTGTCTATGGTGCATCCAACAAAATAAGCAGACTCTTAACTGTCACTACTGCCCGGCTCCGTCTGGGTTACAAGTATCTTTGGCAGGTTAAATCACCACCACCCGATGTAGACCAAACGAAATGTAAACTTTGCCAGATGGACTATTGTCACACCTTGCGTCAGTATGTACTGGAGTGCGATAAAATTAATGAATTTAGAGACAACTCACTCAGAAATGTTCAAGAAATGGCAAAGTATTTTATCCACAGTGGTATATTACAGACCATTCTGGAGAAATACCCTGACTTTGCTAGCTGTAAATAAAGCAATACCACATGTGTGCATGTGTGTGTGTGTGTGTGTGTGTGTGTGTGTGTGTGTGTGTGTGTGTGTGTGTGTGTACTCACCTAATTGAGGTTGCAGGGGTCGAGTCCAAGCTCCTGTGTGTGTGTGTGTGTGTGTGTGTGTTTGTGTGTGTGTGTGTGTGTATTTGTGTGTGTGTGTGTGTACTCACCTAATTGAGGTTGCAGGGGTCGAGTCCAAGCTCCTGTGTGTGTGTGTGTGTGTGTGTGTGTGTGTGTGTGTGTGTGTGTGTGTGTATGTATGTATGCATGTATATATGTGTGCGCGTGTGTACACTTACCTACCTATTTGTGGTTGCAGGGGTCGAGTCATAGCTCCTGGCCCCGCCTCTTCACCGGTTGCTACTAGGCCCTCTCTCTCCCCGCTCCATGAGCTTTATCAAACCTCGTCTTAAAACTGTGTATGGTTCCTGCCTCCACTACGTCATTTTCTAGGCTATTCCACTGCCTTACAACTCTATGACTGAAGAAATACTTCCTACTATCTCTCTGACTCATTTGTGTCTTCAACTTCCAATTGTGGCCTCTTGTTTCTGTGTCCCCTCCCTGGAACATCCTGTCCTTGTCCACCTTGTCTATTCCACGCAGTATTTTATATGTCGTTATCATGTCTCCCCTGACCCTCCTGTCCTCCAGTGTCGTCAGGCCGATTTCCCTTAATCTTTCTTCATAGGACATTCCCCTTAGCTCTGGAACTAACCTTGTTGCAAACCTTTGTACTTTCTCTAGTTTCTTGACGTGCTTTATCAAGTGCGGGTTCCAAACAGGTGCTGCATACTCCAGTATGGGCCTGACATACACGGTGTACAGTGTCTTGAATGATTCCTTACTAAGGTATCGGAATGCTGTTCTCAGGTTTGCCAGGCGCCCATATGCTGCAGCAGTTATCTGATTGATGTGTGCTTCCGGAGACATGCTCGGTGTTATACTCACCCCAAGATCTTTCTCCTTGAGTGAGGTTTGCAGTCTTTGGCCACCTAGCCTATACTCTGTCTGCGGTCTTCTGTGCCCTTCCCCTATCTTCATGACTTTGCATTTGGCAGGATTAAATTCGAGAAGCCATTTGCTGGACCAGGTGTCCAGTCTGTCCAGGTCACTTTGTAGTCCTGCCTGATCCTCTTCTGATTTAATTCTCCTCATTAACTTCACATCATCTGCGGACAGGGACACTTCTGAGTCTAACCCTTCCATCATGTCCTTCACATATACCAAAAATAGCACTGGTCCTAGGACCGACCTATGAGGGACCCCGCTCGTCACAGGTGCCCACTGTGATACCTCATCACGTACAATGACTCGTTGCTGCCTCCCTGTCAGGTATTCTCTGATCCATTGCAGTGCCCTTCCTGTTATATGCGCCTGATCCTCTAGCCTCTGCACTAATCTCTTGTGAGAAACTGTGTCAAAGGCCTTCTTGCAGTCCAAAAAGATGCAGTCAACCCACCCCTCTCTCTCGTGTCTACTTCTGTTACTTTATGATAAAACTCCAGAAGGTTTGTGATACAGGATTTGCCTTCCATGAATCCGTGCTGGATGGCGTTTATACTCCTGTTCCGTTCCAGGTGCTCCACCACTCTCCTCCTGATAATCTTCTCCATAACTTTGCATACTATACACGTCAGTGACACAGGTCTATAGTTTAGTGCCTCTTTTCTGTCTCCCTTTTTAAAAATTGGAACTACATTTGCCATCTTCCATACCTCAGGTAGTTGCCCAGTTTCTAGGGATGTGTTGAAGATTGTGTTAAGTGGCACACACATCATATCCGCTCCCTCTCTAAGGACCCACGGGGAGATGTTGTGCGGTCCCAATAACTTTGAGGTATCGATGTCCCGTAGCAGCTTCTTCACCTCTTCATCTGTATGTATGTCGTCCAACACTTGTTGGTATATTCCTTGCTGGTGTCCCCCTCTGTTCTGTCCCCCCAGAGGCCTTCCTGTCTCCACTGTAAATACTTCCTTAAGTCTCATATTGAGCTACTCACATACTTCTTGATCGTTTCTTGTGAGTACCCCACCTTCTTTCCTCAGCCTTATCACCTAGTCTTTGACTGTTGTCTTCCTCCTAATGTGGCTATACAGCAGGTTTGGGTCAGACTTGACTTTCGATGCTATGTCGTTTTCATACTGTCGCTGGGCCTCCCTTCTTATCTGTGCATACTCGTTTCTGGCTCTTCTACTAATCTCCTTATTTTCCTGGGTCCTATGCCTCCTGTACATTTTCCATTCTCTGGTGTACTTAGTTTTTGCCTCCCTACACCTTCGAGTAAACCAAGGACTCGCTTTGGTCTTCCTATTATTTCTGTTTCCCTTGGGAACAAACCTTTCTTCTACCTCCTTGCACTTTGTTGTTACATATTCCAACATCTCGTTTACTGATTTTCCTACCAGTTCTCTGTCCCACT